>NW_027278463.1:0-5000 GCF_030028105.1 Mobula birostris
ACCCTAACCCTAACCCTAACCCTAACCCTAACCCTAACCCTAACCCTAACCCTAACCCTAACCCTAACCCTAACCCTAACCCTAACCCTAACCCTAACCCTAACCCTAACCCTAACCCTAACCCTAACCCTAACCCTAACCCTAACCCTAACCCTAACCCTAACCCTAACCCTAACCCTAACCCTAACCCTAACCCTAACCCTAACCCTAACCCTAACCCTAACCCTAACCCTAACCCTAACCCTAACCCTAACCCTAACCCTAACCCTAACCCTAACCCTAACCCTAACCCTAACCCTAACCCTAACCCTAACCCTAACCCTAACCCTAACCCTAACCCTAACCCTAACCCTAACCCTAACCCTAACCCTAACCCTAACCCTAACCCTAACCCTAACCCTAACCCTAACCCTAACCCTAACCCTAACCCTAACCCTAACCCTAACCCTAACCCTAACCCTAACCCTAACCCTAACCCTAACCCTAACCCTAACCCTAACCCTAACCCTAACCCTAACCCTAACCCTAACCCTAACCCTAACCCTAACCCTAACCCTAACCCTAACCCTAACCCTAACCCTAACCCTAACCCTAACCCTAACCCTAACCCTAACCCTAACCCTAACCCTAACCCTAACCCTAACCCTAACCCTAACCCTAACCCTAACCCTAACCCTAACCCTAACCCTAACCCTAACCCTAACCCTAACCCTAACCCTAACCCTAACCCTAACCCTAACCCTAACCCTAACCCTAACCCTAACCCTAACCCTAACCCTAACCCTAACCCTAACCCTAACCCTAACCCTAACCCTAACCCTAACCCTAACCCTAACCCTAACCCTAACCCTAACCCTAACCCTAACCCTAACCCTAACCCTAACCCTAACCCTAACCCTAACCCTAACCCTAACCCTAACCCTAACCCTAACCCTAACCCTAACCCTAACCCTAACCCTAACCCTAACCCTAACCCTAACCCTAACCCTAACCCTAACCCTAACCCTAACCCTAACCCTAACCCTAACCCTAACCCTAACCCTAACCCTAACCCTAACCCTAACCCTAACCCTAACCCTAACCCTAACCCTAACCCTAACCCTAACCCTAACCCGAACCCTAACCCTAACCCTAACCCTAACCCTAACCCTAACCCTAACCCTAACCCTAACCCTAACCCTAACCCTAACCCTAACCCTAACCCTAACCCTAACCCTAACCCTAACCCTAACCCTAACCCTAACCCTAACCCTAACCCTAACCCTAACCCTAACCCTAACCCTAACCCTAACCCTAACCCTAACCCTAACCCTAACCCTAACCCTAACCCTAACCCTAACCCTAACCCTAACCCTAACCCTAACCCTAACCCTAACCCTAACCCTAACCCTAACCCTAACCCTAACCCTAACCCTAACCCTAACCCTAACCCTAACCCTAACCCTAACCCTAACCCTAACCCTAACCCTAACCCTAACCCTAACCCTAACCCTAACCCTAACCCTAACCCTAACCCTAACCCTAACCCTAACCCTAACCCTAACCCTAACCCTAACCCTAACCCTAACCCTAACCCTAACCCTAACCCTAACCCTAACCCTAACCCTAACCCTAACCCTAACCCTAACCCTAACCCTAACCCTAACCCTAACCCTAACCCTAACCCTAACCCTAACCCTAACCCTAACCCTAACCCTAACCCTAACCCTAACCCTAACCCTAACCCTAACCCTAACCCTAACCCTAACCCTAACCCTAACCCTAACCCTAACCCTAACCCTAACCCTAACCCTAACCCTAACCCTAACCCTAACCCTAACCCTAACCCTAACCCTAACCCTAACCCTAACCCTAACCCTAACCCTAACCCTAACCCTAACCCTAACCCTAACCCTAACCCTAACCCTAACCCTAACCCTAACCCTAACCCTAACCCTAACCCTAACCCTAACCCTAACCCTAACCCTAACCCTAACCCTAACCCTAACCCTAACCCTAACCCTAACCCTAACCCTAACCCTAACCCTAACCCTAACCCTAACCCTAACCCTAACCCTAACCCTAACCCTAACCCTAACCCTAACCCTAACCCTAACCCTAACCCTAACCCTAACCCTAACCCTAACCCTAACCCTAACCCTAACCCTAACCCTAACCCTAACCCTAACCCTAACCCTAACCCTAACCCTAACCCTAACCCTAACCCTAACCCTAACCCTAACCCTAACCCTAACCCTAACCCTAACCCTAACCCTAACCCTAACCCTAACCCTAACCCTAACCCTAACCCTAACCCTAACCCTAACCCTAACCCTAACCCTAACCCTAACCCTAACCCTAACCCTAACCCTAACCCTAACCCTAACCCTAACCCTAACCCTAACCCTAACCCTAACCCTAACCCTAACCCTAACCCTAACCCTAACCCTAACCCTAACCCTAACCCTAACCCTAACCCTAACCCTAACCCTAACCCTAACCCTAACCCTAACCCTAACCCTAACCCTAACCCTAACCCTAACCCTAACCCTAACCCTAACCCTAACCCTAACCCTAACCCTAACCCTAACCCTAACCCTAACCCTAACCCTAACCCTAACCCTAACCCTAACCCTAACCCTAACCCTAACCCTAACCCTAACCCTAACCCTAACCCTAACCCTAACCCTAACCCTAACCCTAACCCTAACCCTAACCCTAACCCTAACCCTAACCCTAACCCTAACCCTAACCCTAACCCTAACCCTAACCCTAACCCTAACCCTAACCCTAACCCTAACCCTAACCCTAACCCTAACCCTAACCCTAACCCTAACCCTAACCCTAACCCTAACCCTAACCCTAACCCTAACCCTAACCCTAACCCTAACCCTAACCCTAACCCTAACCCTAACCCTAACCCTAACCCTAACCCTAACCCTAACCCTAACCCTAACCCTAACCCTAACCCTAACCCTAACCCTAACCCTAACCCTAACCCTAACCCTAACCCTAACCCTAACCCTAACCCTAACCCTAACCCTAACCCTAACCCTAACCCTAACCCTAACCCTAACCCTAACCCTAACCCTAACCCTAACCCTAACCCTAACCCTAACCCTAACCCTAACCCTAACCCTAACCCTAACCCTAACCCTAACCCTAACCCTAACCCTAACCCTAACCCTAACCCTAACCCTAACCCTAACCCTAACCCTAACCCTAACCCTAACCCTAACCCTAACCCTAACCCTAACCCTAACCCTAACCCTAACCCTAACCCTAACCCTAACCCTAACCCTAACCCTAACCCTAACCCTAACCCTAACCCTAACCCTAACCCTAACCCTAACCCTAACCCTAACCCTAACCCTAACCCTAACCCTAACCCTAACCCTAACCCTAACCCTAACCCTAACCCTAACCCTAACCCTAACCCTAACCCTAACCCTAACCCTAACCCTAACCCTAACCCTAACCCTAACCCTAACCCTAACCCTAACCCTAACCCTAACCCTAACCCTAACCCTAACCCTAACCCTAACCCTAACCCTAACCCTAACCCTAACCCTAACCCTAACCCTAACCCTAACCCTAACCCTAACCCTAACCCTAACCCTAACCCTAACCCTAACCCTAACCCTAACCCTAACCCTAACCCTAACCCTAACCCTAACCCTAACCCTAACCCTAACCCTAACCCTAACCCTAACCCTAACCCTAACCCTAACCCTAACCCTAACCCTAACCCTAACCCTAACCCTAACCCTAACCCTAACCCTAACCCTAACCCTAACCCTAACCCTAACCCTAACCCTAACCCTAACCCTAACCCTAACCCTAACCCTAACCCTAACCCTAACCCTAACCCTAACCCTAACCCTAACCCTAACCCTAACCCTAACCCTAACCCTAACCCTAACCCTAACCCTAACCCTAACCCTAACCCTAACCCTAACCCTAACCCTAACCCTAACCCTAACCCTAACCCTAACCCTAACCCTAACCCTAACCCTAACCCTAACCCTAACCCTAACCCTAACCCTAACCCTAACCCTAACCCTAACCCTAACCCTAACCCTAACCCTAACCCTAACCCTAACCCTAACCCTAACCCTAACCCTAACCCTAACCCTAACCCTAACCCTAACCCTAACCCTAACCCTAACCCTAACCCTAACCCTAACCCTAACCCTAACCCTAACCCTAACCCTAACCCTAACCCTAACCCTAACCCTAACCCTAACCCTAACCCTAACCCTAACCCTAACCCTAACCCTAACCCTAACCCTAACCCTAACCCTAACCCTAACCCTAACCCTAACCCTAACCCTAACCCTAACCCTAACCCTAACCCTAACCCTAACCCTAACCCTAACCCTAACCCTAACCCTAACCCTAACCCTAACCCTAACCCTAACCCTAACCCTAACCCTAACCCTAACCCTAACCCTAACCCTAACCCTAACCCTAACCCTAACCCTAACCCTAACCCTAACCCTAACCCTAACCCTAACCCTAACCCTAACCCTAACCCTAACCCTAACCCTAACCCTAACCCTAACCCTAACCCTAACCCTAACCCTAACCCTAACCCTAACCCTAACCCTAACCCTAACCCTAACCCTAACCCTAACCCTAACCCTAACCCTAACCCTAACCCTAACCCTAACCCTAACCCTAACCCTAACCCTAACCCTAACCCTAACCCTAACCCTAACCCTAACCCTAACCCTAACCCTAACCCTAACCCTAACCCTAACCCTAACCCTAACCCTAACCCTAACCCTAACCCTAACCCTAACCCTAACCCTAACCCTAACCCTAACCCTAACCCTAACCCTAACCCTAACCCTAACCCTAACCCTAACCCTAACCCTAACCCTAACCCTAACCCTAACCCTAACCCTAACCCTAACCCTAACCCTAACCCTAACCCTAACCCTAACCCTAACCCTAACCCTAACCCTAACCCTAACCCTAACCCTAACCCTAACCCTAACCCTAACCCTAACCCTAAC
>NW_027278463.1:12500-75000 GCF_030028105.1 Mobula birostris
CCACTAAACTCAGGTGCAGAGACACCGAATGCCCAGTAAACACTGTCAATTTAACCCATGCAATCCAGGCATACAGATGCCAGGTAATGATGTTTAAAAACAACATTACCGTCATAGTTACATGCCTCTCATTATCCTGGTCCATGGGAAAACACAAGCCGAGCTTGATCAACTCCGGCTGGGTCATCTCGGGGAGGGTGTTTAATGATGAGAGACCCGAAACACCCGATGATCCGAGGATGCATTACTGATGATGTGTCCCAGTGCACACCCGGTCCATTGAACCAAGTGGTGTCGGACCACGATAATGAAAGGCATGGGCCAGATTCACCTGGCTTCACCACACGAGCCTATGCGCCACAGCACCTCATACCTCACCACTCTAAATTCTGCAGCCTTACCTATCCCAGTCACACATATACATCCACCAGCCCAACACTCAAACCTAATCCTAAAGTCCAAGGGGGCACACACCCCCACAAACCCTCGGCACATCCCAGAGATCATGCCACACCCCCACAAACCCTAGGCACACCCCGACTAACCTGGCCACACCCCCACAAACCCGATTACCTTTGTCAGGAGGGGCAAGATCCAAGAAAGGCAAGTGTTGGACCTGGTTAATGAAGGCGTGGGCCAGATCAAAGTGGCAGGGTCGCGTGAATTGAATCTCAAGTGAGGAGATCAAAAAGCACAAGAGGGCTGATTTGCCCACTGCCCGCAATACTCTCAACCTAACCTAACAGTGACACGCTCTTCATTCTCCCGGTCGACAAAATGCCAAGAATAAAGCCCAGATGCCCAAACGGCGAGAGAGAACCAGAAAGTTAAACCCAAGCTGGGTCCACAGAAAACCAGTCACCACTAAACTCAGGTGCAGAGACACCGAATGCCCAGTAAACACTGTCAATTTAACCCATGCAATCCCAGGCATACAGATGCCAGGTAATGATGTTTAAAAAACAACATTACCGTCATAGTTACATGCCTCTCATTATCCTGGTCCATGGGAAAACACAAGCCGAGCTTGATCAACTCCGGCTGGGTCATCTCGGGGAGGGTGTTTAATGATGAGAGACCCGAAACACCCGATGATCCGAGGATGCATTACTGATGATGTGTCCCAGTGCACACCCGGTCCATTGAACCAAGTGGTGTCGGACCACGATAATGAAAGGCATGGCCAGATTCACCTGGCTTCACCACACGAGCCTATGCGCCACAGCACCTCATACCTCACCACTCTAAATTCTGCAGCCTTACCTATCCCAGTCACACATATACATCCACCAGCCCAACACTCAAACCTAATCCTAAAGTCCAAGGGGGCACACACCCCCCACAAACCCTCGGCACATCCCAGAGATCATGCCACACCCCACAAACCCTAGGCACACCCCGACTAACCCTGGCCACACCCCCACAAACCCGATTACCTTTGTCAGGAGGGCAAGATCCAAGAAAGGCAAGTGTTGGACCTGGTTAATGAAGGCGTGGGCCAGATCAAAGTGGCAGGGTCGCGTGAAATTGAATCTCAAGTGAGGAGATCAAAAAGCACAAGAGGGCTGATTTGCCCACTGCCCGCATACTCTCAACCTAACCCTAACCCTAACCCTAACCCTAACCCTAACCCTAACCCTAACCCTAACCCTAACCCTAACCCTAACCCTAACCTAACCCTAACCCTAACCCTAACCCTAACCCTAACCCTAACCCTAACCCTAACCCTAACCCTAACCCTAACCCTAACCCTAACCCTAACCCTAACCCTAACCCTAACCCTAACCCTAACCCTAACCCTAACCTAACCCTAACCCTAACCCTAACCCTAACCCCTAACCCTAACCCTAACCCTAACCCTAACCCTAACCCTAACCCTAACCCTAACCCTAACCCTAACCCTAACCCTAACCCTAACCCTAACCCTAACCCTAACCCTAACCCTAACCCTAACCCTAACCCTAACCCTAACCTAACCCTAACCCTAACCCTAACCCTAACCCCTAACCCTAACCCTAACCCTAACCCTAACCCTAACCCTAACCCTAACCCTAACCTAACCCTAACCCTAACCCTAACCCTAACCCTAACCCTAACCCTAACCCAAATTGATCTCAAGTGAGGAGATCAAAAAGCACAAGAGGGCTGATTTGCCCACTGCCCGCATACTCTCAACCTAACCTAACAGTGACACGCTCTTCATTCTCCCGGTCGACAAAATGCCAAGAATAAAGCCCAGATGCCCAAACGGCGAGAGAGAACCAGAAAGTTAATCCCAAGCTGGGTCCAGAGAAAACCAGTCACCACTAAACTCAGGTGCAGAGACACCGAATGCCCAGTAAACACTGTCAATTTAACCCATGCAATCCCAGGCATACAGATGCCAGGTAATGATGTTTAAAAACGTCATTACCCTCATAGTTACATGCCTCTCATTATCCTGTTCCATGGGAAAACACAAGCCGAGCTTGATCAACTCCGGCTGGGTCAACTCGGGAGGGTGTTTAATGATGAAAGACCCGAAACACCCCATGATCCGAGGATGCATTACTGATGATGTGTCCCAGTGCACACCCGGTCCTTGAACCAAGTGGTGTCGGACCACGATAATGAAAGGCATGGGCCAGATTCACCTGGCTTCACCACTAAGCCCCATAGCACCTCATACCTCACCACTCCAAACTCTGCAGCCTTACCTATCCCGGTCACACATATACATCCACCAGCCCAACACTCAAACCTAATCCTAAAGTCCAAGGGGGCACACACCCCCACAAACCCTCGGCACATCCCAGAGATCATGCCACACCCCCACAAACCCCAGGCACACCCCGACTAACCCTGGCCACTCCCCCACAAACCCGATTACCTTTGTCAGGAGGGGCAAGATCCAAGAAAGGGCAAGTGTTGGACCTGGTTAATGAAGGCGTGGGCCAGATCAAAGTGGCAGGGTCGCGTGAAATTGAATCTCAAGTGAGGAGATCAAAAAGCACAAGAGGGCTGATTTGCCCACTGCCCGCATACTCTCAACCTAACCTAACAGTGACACGCTCTTCATTCTCCCGGTCGACAAAATGCCAAGAATAAAGCCCAGATGCCCAAACGGCGAGAGAGAACCAGAAAGTTAATCCCAAGCTGGGTCCAGAGAAAACCAGTCACCACTAAACTCAGGTGCAGAGACACCGAATGCCCAGTAAACACTGTCAATTTAACCCATGCAATCCCAGGCATACAGATGCCAGGTAATGATGTTTAAAAACGTCATTACCCTCATAGTTACATGCCTCTCATTATCCTGTTCCATGGGAAAACACAAGCCGAGCTTGATCAACTCCGGCTGGGTCAACTCGGGGAGGGTGTTTAATGATGAAAGACCCGAAACACCCCATGATCCGAGGATGCATTACTGATGATGTGTCCCAGTGCACACCCGGTCCATTGAACCAAGTGGTGTCGGACCACGATAATGAAAGGCATGGGCCAGATTCACCTGGCTTCACCACTAAGCCCCATAGCACCTCATACCTCACCACTCCAAACTCTGCAGCCTTACCTATCCCGGTCACACATATACATCCACCAGCCCAACACTCAAACCTAATCCTAAAGTCCAAGGGGGCACACACCCCCACAAACCCTCGGCACATCCCAGAGATCATGCCACACCCCCACAAACCCCAGGCACACCCCGACTAACCCTGGCCACTCCCCCACAAACCCGATTACCTTTGTCAGGAGGGGCAAGATCCAAGAAAGGCAAGTGTTGGACCTGGTTAATGAAGGCGTGGGCCAGATCAAAGTGGCAGGGTCGCGTGAAATTGAATCTCAAGTGAGGAGATCAAAAAGCACAAGAGGGCTGATTTGCCCACTGCCCGCATACTCTCAACCTAACCTAACAGTGACACGCTCTTCATTCTCCCGGTCGACAAAATGCCAAGAATAAAGCCCAGATGCCCAAACGGCGAGAGAGAACCAGAAAGTTAATCCCAAGCTGGGTCCAGAGAAAACCAGTCACCACTAAACTCAGGTGCAGAGACACCGAATGCCCAGTAAACACTGTCAATTTAACCCATGCAATCCCAGGCATACAGATGCCAGGTAATGATGTTTAAAAACGTCATTACCCTCATAGTTACATGCCTCTCATTATCCTGTTCCATGGGAAAACACAAGCCGAGCTTGATCAACTCCGGCTGGGTCAACTCGGGGAGGGTGTTTAATGATGAAAGACCCGAAACACCCCATGATCCGAGGATGCATTACTGATGATGTGTCCCAGTGCACACCCGGTCCATTGAACCAAGTGGTGTCGGACCACGATAATGAAAGGCATGGGCCAGATTCACCTGGCTTCACCACTAAGCCCCATAGCACCTCATACCTCACCACTCCAAACTCTGCAGCCTTACCTATCCCGGTCACACATATACATCCACCAGCCCAACACTCAAACCTAATCCTAAAGTCCAAGGGGGCACACACCCCCACAAACCCTCGGCACATCCCAGAGATCATGCCACACCCCCACAAACCCCAGGCACACCCCGACTAACCCTGGCCACTCCCCCACAAACCCGATTACCTTTGTCAGGAGGGGCAAGATCCAAGAAAGGCAAGTGTTGGACCTGGTTAATGAAGGCGTGGGCCAGATCAAAGTGGCAGGGTCGCGTGAAATTGAATCTCAAGTGAGGAGATCAAAAAGCACAAGAGGGCTGATTTGCCCACTGCCCGCATACTCTCAACCTAACCCTAACCCTAACCCTAACCCTAACCCTAACCCTAACCCTAACCCTAACCCTAACCCTAACCCTAACCCTAACCCTAACCCTAACCCTAACCCTAACCCTAACCCTAACCCTAACCCTAACCCTAACCCTAACCCTAACCCTAACCCTAACCCTAACCCTAACCCTAACCCTAACCCTAACCCTAACCCTAACCCTAACCCTAACCCTAACCCTAACCCTAACCCTAACCCTAACCCTAACCCTAACCCTAACCCTAACCCTAACCCTAACCCTAACCCTAACCCTAACCCTAACCCTAACCCTAACCCTAACCCTAACCCTAACCCTAACCCTAACCCTAACCCTAACCCTAACCCTAACCCTAACCCTAACCCTAATGCGAGGGCTGATTTGCCCACTGCCCGCATACTCTCAACCTAACCTAACAGTGACACGCTCTTCATTCTCCCGGTCGACAAAATGCCAAGAACAAAGCCCAGATGCCCAAACGGCAAGAGAGAACCAGAAAGTTAAACCCAAGCTGGGTCCACAGAAAACAAGTCACCAGTAAACTCAGGTGCAGAGACACCGAATGCCCAGTAAACACTGTCAATTTAACCCATGCATCCCCAGGCATACAGATGCCAGGTAATGATGTTTAAAAACGTCATTACCCTCATAGTTACATGCCTCTCATTATCCTGGTCCATGGGAAAACACAAGCCGAGCTTGATCAACTCCGGCTGGGTCATCTCGGGGAGGGTGTTTAATGATGAAAGACCCGAAACACCCCATGATCCGAGGATGCATTACTGATGATGTGTCCCAGTGCACACCCGGTCCATTCAACCAAGTGGTGTCGGACCACGATAATGAAAGGCATGGGCCAGATTCACCTGGCTTCACCACTAAGCCCCATAGAACCTCATACCTCACCACTCCAAACTCTGCAGCCTTACCTCTCCCAGTCACACATATACATCCACCAGCCCAACACTCAAACCTAAACCTAAAGTCCAAGGGGGCACACACCCCCACAAACCCTCGGCACATCCCAGTGATCATGCCACACCCCCACAAACTCTAGGCACACCCCGACTAACCCTGGCCACACCCCCACAAACCCGATTACCTTTGTCAGGAGGGGCAAGATCCAAGAAAGGCAAGTGTTGGACCTGGTTAATGAAGGCGTGGGCCAGATCAAAGTGGCAGGGTCGCGTGAAATTGAATCTCAAGTCAGGAGATCAAAAAGCACAAGAGGGCTGATTTGCCCACTGCCCGCATACTCTCAACCTAACCTAACAGTGACACGCTCTTCATTCTCCCGGTCGACAAAATGCCAAGAACAAAGCCCAGATGCCCAAACGGCAAGAGAGAACCAGAAAGTTAAACCCAAGCTGGGTCCACAGAAAACAAGTCACCAGTAAACTCAGGTGCAGAGACACCGAATGCCCAGTAAACACTGTCAATTTAACCCATGCATCCCCAGGCATACAGATGCCAGGTAATGATGTTTAAAAACGTCATTACCCTCATAGTTACATGCCTCTCATTATCCTGGTCCATGGGAAAACACAAGCCGAGCTTGATCAACTCCGGCTGGGTCATCTCGGGGAGGGTGTTTAATGATGAAAGACCCGAAACACCCCATGATCCGAGGATGCATTACTGATGATGTGTCCCAGTGCACACCCGGTCCATTCAACCAAGTGGTGTCGGACCACGATAATGAAAGGCATGGGCCAGATTCACCTGGCTTCACCACTAAGCCCCATAGAACCTCATACCTCACCACTCCAAACTCTGCAGCCTTACCTCTCCCAGTCACACATATACATCCACCAGCCCAACACTCAAACCTAAACCTAAAGTCCAAGGGGGCACACACCCCCACAAACCCTCGGCACATCCCAGTGATCATGCCACACCCCCACAAACTCTAGGCACACCCCGACTAACCCTGGCCACACCCCCACAAACCCGATTACCTTTGTCAGGAGGGGCAAGATCCAAGAAAGGCAAGTGTTGGACCTGGTTAATGAAGGCGTGGGCCAGATCAAAGTGGCAGGGTCGCGTGAAATTGAATCTCAAGTCAGGAGATCAAAAAGCACAAGAGGGCTGATTTGCCCACTGCCCGCATACTCTCAACCTAACCTAACAGTGACACGCTCTTCATTCTCCCGGTCGACAAAATGCCAAGAACAAAGCCCAGATGCCCAAACGGCAAGAGAGAACCAGAAAGTTAAACCCAAGCTGGGTCCACAGAAAACAAGTCACCAGTAAACTCAGGTGCAGAGACACCGAATGCCCAGTAAACACTGTCAATTTAACCCATGCATCCCCAGGCATACAGATGCCAGGTAATGATGTTTAAAAACGTCATTACCCTCATAGTTACATGCCTCTCATTATCCTGGTCCATGGGAAAACACAAGCCGAGCTTGATCAACTCCGGCTGGGTCATCTCGGGGAGGGTGTTTAATGATGAAAGACCCGAAACACCCCATGATCCGAGGATGCATTACTGATGATGTGTCCCAGTGCACACCCGGTCCATTCAACCAAGTGGTGTCGGACCACGATAATGAAAGGCATGGGCCAGATTCACCTGGCTTCACCACTAAGCCCCATAGAACCTCATACCTCACCACTCCAAACTCTGCAGCCTTACCTCTCCCAGTCACACATATACATCCACCAGCCCAACACTCAAACCTAAACCTAAAGTCCAAGGGGGCACACACCCCCACAAACCCTCGGCACATCCCAGTGATCATGCCACACCCCCACAAACTCTAGGCACACCCCGACTAACCCTGGCCACACCCCCACAAACCCGATTACCTTTGTCAGGAGGGGCAAGATCCAAGAAAGGCAAGTGTTGGACCTGGTTAATGAAGGCGTGGGCCAGATCAAAGTGGCAGGGTCGCGTGAAATTGAATCTCAAGTCAGGAGATCAAAAAGCACAAGAGGGCTGATTTGCCCACTGCCCGCATACTCTCAACCTAACCTAACAGTGACACGCTCTTCATTCTCCCGGTCGACAAAATGCCAAGAACAAAGCCCAGATGCCCAAACGGCAAGAGAGAACCAGAAAGTTAAACCCAAGCTGGGTCCACAGAAAACAAGTCACCAGTAAACTCAGGTGCAGAGACACCGAATGCCCAGTAAACACTGTCAATTTAACCCATGCATCCCCAGGCATACAGATGCCAGGTAATGATGTTTAAAAACGTCATTACCCTCATAGTTACATGCCTCTCATTATCCTGGTCCATGGGAAAACACAAGCCGAGCTTGATCAACTCCGGCTGGGTCATCTCGGGGAGGGTGTTTAATGATGAAAGACCCGAAACACCCCATGATCCGAGGATGCATTACTGATGATGTGTCCCAGTGCACACCCGGTCCATTCAACCAAGTGGTGTCGGACCACGATAATGAAAGGCATGGGCCAGATTCACCTGGCTTCACCACTAAGCCCCATAGAACCTCATACCTCACCACTCCAAACTCTGCAGCCTTACCTCTCCCAGTCACACATATACATCCACCAGCCCAACACTCAAACCTAAACCTAAAGTCCAAGGGGGCACACACCCCCACAAACCCTCGGCACATCCCAGTGATCATGCCACACCCCCACAAACTCTAGGCACACCCCGACTAACCCTGGCCACACCCCCACAAACCCGATTACCTTTGTCAGGAGGGGCAAGATCCAAGAAAGGCAAGTGTTGGACCTGGTTAATGAAGGCGTGGGCCAGATCAAAGTGGCAGGGTCGCGTGAAATTGAATCTCAAGTCAGGAGATCAAAAAGCACAAGAGGGCTGATTTGCCCACTGCCCGCATACTCTCAACCTAACCTAACAGTGACACGCTCTTCATTCTCCCGGTCGACAAAATGCCAAGAACAAAGCCCAGATGCCCAAACGGCAAGAGAGAACCAGAAAGTTAAACCCAAGCTGGGTCCACAGAAAACAAGTCACCAGTAAACTCAGGTGCAGAGACACCGAATGCCCAGTAAACACTGTCAATTTAACCCATGCATCCCCAGGCATACAGATGCCAGGTAATGATGTTTAAAAACGTCATTACCCTCATAGTTACATGCCTCTCATTATCCTGGTCCATGGGAAAACACAAGCCGAGCTTGATCAACTCCGGCTGGGTCATCTCGGGGAGGGTGTTTAATGATGAAAGACCCGAAACACCCCATGATCCGAGGATGCATTACTGATGATGTGTCCCAGTGCACACCCGGTCCATTCAACCAAGTGGTGTCGGACCACGATAATGAAAGGCATGGGCCAGATTCACCTGGCTTCACCACTAAGCCCCATAGAACCTCATACCTCACCACTCCAAACTCTGCAGCCTTACCTCTCCCAGTCACACATATACATCCACCAGCCCAACACTCAAACCTAAACCTAAAGTCCAAGGGGGCACACACCCCCACAAACCCTCGGCACATCCCAGTGATCATGCCACACCCCCACAAACTCTAGGCACACCCCGACTAACCCTGGCCACACCCCCACAAACCCGATTACCTTTGTCAGGAGGGGCAAGATCCAAGAAAGGCAAGTGTTGGACCTGGTTAATGAAGGCGTGGGCCAGATCAAAGTGGCAGGGTCGCGTGAAATTGAATCTCAAGTCAGGAGATCAAAAAGCACAAGAGGGCTGATTTGCCCACTGCCCGCATACTCTCAACCTAACCCTAACCCTAACCCTAACCCTAACCCTAACCCTAACCCTAACCCTAACCCTAACCCTAACCCTAACCCTAACCCTAACCCTAACCCTAACCCTAACCCTAACCCTAACCCTAACCCTAACCCTAACCCTAACCCTAACCCTAACCCTAACCCTAACCCTAACCCTAACCCTAACCCTAACCCTAACCCTAACCCTAACCCTAACCCTAACCCTAACCCTAACCCTAACCCTAACCCTAACCCTTAATGATGAAAGACCCGAAACACCCCATGATCCGAGGATGCATTACTGATGATGTGTCCCAGTGCACACCCGGTCCATTGAACCAAGTGGTGTCGGACCACGATAATGAAAGGCATGGGCCAGATTCACCTGGCTTCACCACACAAGCCGAAGCCCCATAGCACCTCATACCTCACCACTCAAAATTCTGCAGCCTTACCTCTCCCAGTCACACATATACATCCACCAGCCCAACACTCAAACCTAATCCTAAAGTCCAAGGGGGCACACACCCCCACAAACCCTCGGCACATCCCAGAGATCATGCCACACCCCCTCAAACCCTAGGCACACCCCGACTAACCCTGGCCACTCCCCCACAAACCCGATTACCTTTGGCAGCAGGGGCAAGATTCAAGAAAGGCAAGTGTTGGACCTGGTTAATGAAGGCGTGGGCCAGATCAAAGTGGCAGGGTCGCGTGAAATTGAATCTCAAGTGAGGAGATCAAAAAGCACAAGAGGGCTGATTTGCCCACTGCCCGCATACTCTCAACCTAACCTAACAGTGACACGCTCTTCATTCTCCCGGTCGACAAAATGCCAAGAATAAAGCCCGGATGCCCAAACGGCGAGAGAGAACCAGAAAGTTAATCCCAAGCTGGGTCCACAGAAAACAAGTCACCACTAAACTCAGGTGCAGAGACACCGAATGCCCAGTAAACACTGTCAATTTAACCCATGCATCCCCAGGCATACAGATGCCAGGTAATGATGTTTAAAAACGTCATTACCCTCATAGTTACATGCCTCTCATTATCCTGGTCCATGGGAAAACACAAGCCGAGCTTGATCAACTCCGGCTGGGTCATCTCGGGGAGGGTGTTTAATGATGAAAGACCCGAAACACCCGATGATCCGAGGATGCATTACTGATGATGTGTCCCAGTGCACACCCGGTCCATTGAACCAAGTGGTGTCGGACCATGATAATGAAAGGCATGGGCCAGATTCACCTGGCTTCACCACTAAGCCCCATAGCACCTCATACCTCACCACTCAAAACTCTGCAGCCTTACCTAGCCCAGTCACACATATACATCCACCAGCCCAACACTCAAAACTAAACCTAAAGTCCAAGGGGGCACACACCCCCACAAACCCTCGGCACATCCCGGTGATCATGCCACACCCCCACAAACCCAAGGCACACCCCGACTAACCCTGGCCACACCCCCACAAACCCAATTACCTTTGTCAGGAAGGGCAAGATCCAAGAAAGGCAAGTGTTGGACCTGGTTAATGAAGGCGTGGGCCAGATCAAAGTGGCAGGGTCGCGTGAAATTGAATCTCAAGTGAGGAGATCAAAAAGCACAAGAGGGCTGATTTGCCCACTGCCCGCATACTCTCAACCTAACCCTAACCCTAACCCTAACCCTAACCACTCCAAACTCTGCAGCCTTACCTATCCCAGTCACATATACATCCACCAGCCCAACACTCAAACCTAATCCTAAAGTCCAAGGGGGCACACACCCCCACAAACCCTCGGCACATCCCAGTGATCATGCCACACCCCCACAAACTCTAGGCACACCCCGACTAACCCTGGCCACACCCCCACAAACCCGATTACCTTTGTCAGGAGGGGCAAGATCCAAGAAAGGCAAGTGTTGGACCTGGTGAATGAAGGCGTGGGCCAGATCAAAGTGGCAGGGTCGCGTGAAATTGAATCTCAAGTGAGGAGATCAAAAAGCACAAGAGGGCTGATTTGCCCACTGCCCGCATACTCTCAACCTAACCTATCCCCGTCACACATATACATCCACCAGCCCAACACTCAAACCTAATCCTAAAGTCCAAGGGGGCACACACCCCCACAAACCCTCGGCACATCCCAGAGATCATGCCACACCCCCACAAACCCTAGGCACACCCCGACTAACCCTGGCCACTCCCCCACAAACCCGATTACCTTTGTCAGGAGGGGCAAGATCCAAGAAAGGCAAGTGTTGGACCTGGTTAATGAAGGCGTGGGCCAGATCAAAGTGGCAGGGTCGCGTGAAATTGAATCTCAAGTGAGGAGATCAAAAAGCACAAGAGGGCTGATTTGCCCACTGCCCGCATACTCTCAACCTAACCTAACAGTGACACGCTCTTCATTCTCCCGGTCGACAAAATGCCAAGAATAAAGCCCGGATGCCCAAACGGCGAGAGAGAACCAGAAAGTTAATCCCAAGCTGGGTCCACAGAAAACAAGTCACCACTAAACTCAGGTGCAGAGACACCGAATGCCCAGTAAACACTGTCAATTTAACCCATGCATCCCCAGGCATACAGATGCCAGGTAATGATGTTTAAAAACGTCATTACCCTCATAGTTACATGCCTCTCATTATCCTGGTCCATGGGAAAACACAAGCCGAGCTTGATCAACTCCGGCTGGGTCATCTCGGGGAGGGTGTTTAATGATGAAAGACCCGAAACACCCGATGATCCGAGGATGCATTACTGATGATGTGTCCCAGTGCACACCCGGTCCATTGAACCAAGTGGTGTCGGACCATGATAATGAAAGGCATGGGCCAGATTCACCTGGCTTCACCACTAAGCCCCATAGCACCTCATACCTCACCACTCAAAACTCTGCAGCCTTACCTAGCCCAGTCACACATATACATCCACCAGCCCAACACTCAAAACTAAACCTAAAGTCCAAGGGGGCACACACCCCCACAAACCCTCGGCACATCCCGGTGATCATGCCACACCCCCACAAACCCAAGGCACACCCCGACTAACCCTGGCCACACCCCCACAAACCCAATTACCTTTGTCAGGAAGGGCAAGATCCAAGAAAGGCAAGTGTTGGACCTGGTTAATGAAGGCGTGGGCCAGATCAAAGTGGCAGGGTCGCGTGAAATTGAATCTCAAGTGAGGAGATCAAAAAGCACAAGAGGGCTGATTTGCCCACTGCCCGCATACTCTCAACCTAACCCTAACCCTAACCCTAACCCTAACCACTCCAAACTCTGCAGCCTTACCTATCCCAGTCACATATACATCCACCAGCCCAACACTCAAACCTAATCCTAAAGTCCAAGGGGGCACACACCCCCACAAACCCTCGGCACATCCCAGTGATCATGCCACACCCCCACAAACTCTAGGCACACCCCGACTAACCCTGGCCACACCCCCACAAACCCGATTACCTTTGTCAGGAGGGGCAAGATCCAAGAAAGGCAAGTGTTGGACCTGGTGAATGAAGGCGTGGGCCAGATCAAAGTGGCAGGGTCGCGTGAAATTGAATCTCAAGTGAGGAGATCAAAAAGCACAAGAGGGCTGATTTGCCCACTGCCCGCATACTCTCAACCTAACCTATCCCCGTCACACATATACATCCACCAGCCCAACACTCAAACCTAATCCTAAAGTCCAAGGGGGCACACACCCCCACAAACCCTCGGCACATCCCAGAGATCATGCCACACCCCCACAAACCCTAGGCACACCCCGACTAACCCTGGCCACTCCCCCACAAACCCGATTACCTTTGTCAGGAGGGGCAAGATCCAAGAAAGGCAAGTGTTGGACCTGGTTAATGAAGGCGTGGGCCAGATCAAAGTGGCAGGGTCGCGTGAAATTGAATCTCAAGTGAGGAGATCAAAAAGCACAAGAGGGCTGATTTGCCCACTGCCCGCATACTCTCAACCTAACCTAACAGTGACACGCTCTTCATTCTCCCGGTCGACAAAATGCCAAGAATAAAGCCCGGATGCCCAAACGGCGAGAGAGAACCAGAAAGTTAATCCCAAGCTGGGTCCACAGAAAACAAGTCACCACTAAACTCAGGTGCAGAGACACCGAATGCCCAGTAAACACTGTCAATTTAACCCATGCATCCCCAGGCATACAGATGCCAGGTAATGATGTTTAAAAACGTCATTACCCTCATAGTTACATGCCTCTCATTATCCTGGTCCATGGGAAAACACAAGCCGAGCTTGATCAACTCCGGCTGGGTCATCTCGGGGAGGGTGTTTAATGATGAAAGACCCGAAACACCCGATGATCCGAGGATGCATTACTGATGATGTGTCCCAGTGCACACCCGGTCCATTGAACCAAGTGGTGTCGGACCATGATAATGAAAGGCATGGGCCAGATTCACCTGGCTTCACCACTAAGCCCCATAGCACCTCATACCTCACCACTCAAAACTCTGCAGCCTTACCTAGCCCAGTCACACATATACATCCACCAGCCCAACACTCAAAACTAAACCTAAAGTCCAAGGGGGCACACACCCCCACAAACCCTCGGCACATCCCGGTGATCATGCCACACCCCCACAAACCCAAGGCACACCCCGACTAACCCTGGCCACACCCCCACAAACCCAATTACCTTTGTCAGGAAGGGCAAGATCCAAGAAAGGCAAGTGTTGGACCTGGTTAATGAAGGCGTGGGCCAGATCAAAGTGGCAGGGTCGCGTGAAATTGAATCTCAAGTGAGGAGATCAAAAAGCACAAGAGGGCTGATTTGCCCACTGCCCGCATACTCTCAACCTAACCCTAACCCTAACCCTAACCCTAACCACTCCAAACTCTGCAGCCTTACCTATCCCAGTCACATATACATCCACCAGCCCAACACTCAAACCTAATCCTAAAGTCCAAGGGGGCACACACCCCCACAAACCCTCGGCACATCCCAGTGATCATGCCACACCCCCACAAACTCTAGGCACACCCCGACTAACCCTGGCCACACCCCCACAAACCCGATTACCTTTGTCAGGAGGGGCAAGATCCAAGAAAGGCAAGTGTTGGACCTGGTGAATGAAGGCGTGGGCCAGATCAAAGTGGCAGGGTCGCGTGAAATTGAATCTCAAGTGAGGAGATCAAAAAGCACAAGAGGGCTGATTTGCCCACTGCCCGCATACTCTCAACCTAACCTATCCCCGTCACACATATACATCCACCAGCCCAACACTCAAACCTAATCCTAAAGTCCAAGGGGGCACACACCCCCACAAACCCTCGGCACATCCCAGAGATCATGCCACACCCCCACAAACCCTAGGCACACCCCGACTAACCCTGGCCACTCCCCCACAAACCCGATTACCTTTGTCAGGAGGGGCAAGATCCAAGAAAGGCAAGTGTTGGACCTGGTTAATGAAGGCGTGGGCCAGATCAAAGTGGCAGGGTCGCGTGAAATTGAATCTCAAGTGAGGAGATCAAAAAGCACAAGAGGGCTGATTTGCCCACTGCCCGCATACTCTCAACCTAACCTAACAGTGACACGCTCTTCATTCTCCCGGTCGACAAAATGCCAAGAATAAAGCCCGGATGCCCAAACGGCGAGAGAGAACCAGAAAGTTAATCCCAAGCTGGGTCCACAGAAAACAAGTCACCACTAAACTCAGGTGCAGAGACACCGAATGCCCAGTAAACACTGTCAATTTAACCCATGCATCCCCAGGCATACAGATGCCAGGTAATGATGTTTAAAAACGTCATTACCCTCATAGTTACATGCCTCTCATTATCCTGGTCCATGGGAAAACACAAGCCGAGCTTGATCAACTCCGGCTGCGTCATCTCGGGGAGGGTGTTTAATGATGAAAGACCCGAAACACCCGATGATCCGAGGATGCATTACTGATGATGTGTCCCAGTGCACACCCGGTCCATTGAACCAAGTGGTGTCGGACCATGATAATGAAAGGCATGGGCCAGATTCACCTGGCTTCACCACTAAGCCCCATAGCACCTCATACCTCACCACTCAAAACTCTGCAGCCTTACCTAGCCCAGTCACACATATACATCCACCAGCCCAACACTCAAAACTAAACCTAAAGTCCAAGGGGGCACACACCCCCACAAACCCTCGGCACATCCCGGTGATCATGCCACACCCCCACAAACCCAAGGCACACCCCGACTAACCCTGGCCACACCCCCACAAACCCAATTACCTTTGTCAGGAAGGGCAAGATCCAAGAAAGGCAAGTGTTGGACCTGGTTAATGAAGGCGTGGGCCAGATCAAAGTGGCAGGGTCGCGTGAAATTGAATCTCAAGTGAGGAGATCAAAAAGCACAAGAGGGCTGATTTGCCCACTGCCCGCATACTCTCAACCTAACCCTAACCCTAACCCTAACCCTAACCACTCCAAACTCTGCAGCCTTACCTATCCCAGTCACATATACATCCACCAGCCCAACACTCAAACCTAATCCTAAAGTCCAAGGGGGCACACACCCCCACAAACCCTCGGCACATCCCAGTGATCATGCCACACCCCCACAAACTCTAGGCACACCCCGACTAACCCTGGCCACACCCCCACAAACCCGATTACCTTTGTCAGGAGGGGCAAGATCCAAGAAAGGCAAGTGTTGGACCTGGTGAATGAAGGCGTGGGCCAGATCAAAGTGGCAGGGTCGCGTGAAATTGAATCTCAAGTGAGGAGATCAAAAAGCACAAGAGGGCTGATTTGCCCACTGCCCGCATACTCTCAACCTAACCTATCCCCGTCACACATATACATCCACCAGCCCAACACTCAAACCTAATCCTAAAGTCCAAGGGGGCACACACCCCCACAAACCCTCGGCACATCCCAGAGATCATGCCACACCCCCACAAACCCTAGGCACACCCCGACTAACCCTGGCCACTCCCCCACAAACCCGATTACCTTTGTCAGGAGGGGCAAGATCCAAGAAAGGCAAGTGTTGGACCTGGTTAATGAAGGCGTGGGCCAGATCAAAGTGGCAGGGTCGCGTGAAATTGAATCTCAAGTGAGGAGATCAAAAAGCACAAGAGGGCTGATTTGCCCACTGCCCGCATACTCTCAACCTAACCTAACAGTGACACGCTCTTCATTCTCCCGGTCGACAAAATGCCAAGAATAAAGCCCGGATGCCCAAACGGCGAGAGAGAACCAGAAAGTTAATCCCAAGCTGGGTCCACAGAAAACAAGTCACCACTAAACTCAGGTGCAGAGACACCGAATGCCCAGTAAACACTGTCAATTTAACCCATGCATCCCCAGGCATACAGATGCCAGGTAATGATGTTTAAAAACGTCATTACCCTCATAGTTACATGCCTCTCATTATCCTGGTCCATGGGAAAACACAAGCCGAGCTTGATCAACTCCGGCTGGGTCATCTCGGGGAGGGTGTTTAATGATGAAAGACCCGAAACACCCGATGATCCGAGGATGCATTACTGATGATGTGTCCCAGTGCACACCCGGTCCATTGAACCAAGTGGTGTCGGACCATGATAATGAAAGGCATGGGCCAGATTCACCTGGCTTCACCACTAAGCCCCATAGCACCTCATACCTCACCACTCAAAACTCTGCAGCCTTACCTAGCCCAGTCACACATATACATCCACCAGCCCAACACTCAAAACTAAACCTAAAGTCCAAGGGGGCACACACCCCCACAAACCCTCGGCACATCCCGGTGATCATGCCACACCCCCACAAACACGATTACCTTTGTCAGGAGGGGCAAGATCCAAGAAAGGCAAGTGTTGGACCTGGTTAATGAAGGCGTGGGCCAGATCAAAGTGGCAGGGTCGCGTGAAATTGAATCTCAAGTCAGGAGATCAAAAAGCACAAGAGGGCTGATTTGCCCACTGCCCGCATACTCTCAACCTAACCTAACAGTGACACGCTCTTCATTCTCCCGGTCGACAAAATGCCAAGAATAAAGCCCAGATGCCCAAACGGCGAGAGAGAACCAGAAAGTTAAACCCAAGCTGGGTCCACAGAAAACCAGTCACCACTAAACTCAGGTGCAGAGACACCGAATGCCCAGTAAACACTGTCAATTTAACCCATGCAATCCCAGGCATACAGATGCCGGGTAATGATGTTTAAAAACAACATTACCCTCATAGTTACATGCCTCTCATTATCCTGGTCCATGGGAAAACACAAGCCGAGCTTGATCAACTCCGGCTGGGTCATCTCGGGGAGGGTGTTTAATGATGAAAGACCCGAAACACCCGATGATCCGAGGATGCATTACTGATGATGTGTCCCAGTGCACACCCGGTCCATTGAACCAAGTGGTGTCGGACCACGATAATGAAAGGCATGGGCCAGATTCACCTGGCTTCACCACATGAGCCTAAGCCCAATAGCACCTCATACCTCACCACTCAAAACTCTGCAGCCTTACCTCTCCCAGTCACACATATACATCCACCAGCCCAACACTCAAACCTAATCCTAAAGTCCAAGGGGGCACTCACCCCCACAAACCCTCGGCACATCCCAGAGATCATGCCACACCCCCACAAACCCTAGGCACACCCCGACTAACCCTGGCCACTCCCCCACAAACACGATTACCTTTGTCAGGAGGGGCAAGATCCAAGAAAGGCAAGTGTTGGACCTGGTTAATGAAGGCGTGGGCCAGATCAAAGTGGCAGGGTCGCGTGAAATTGAATCTCAAGTCAGGAGATCAAAAAGCACAAGAGGGCTGATTTGCCCACTGCCCGCATACTCTCAACCTAACCTAACAGTGACACGCTCTTCATTCTCCCGGTCGACAAAATGCCAAGAATAAAGCCCAGATGCCCAAACGGCGAGAGAGAACCAGAAAGTTAAACCCAAGCTGGGTCCACAGAAAACCAGTCACCACTAAACTCAGGTGCAGAGACACCGAATGCCCAGTAAACACTGTCAATTTAACCCATGCAATCCCAGGCATACAGATGCCGGGTAATGATGTTTAAAAACAACATTACCCTCATAGTTACATGCCTCTCATTATCCTGGTCCATGGGAAAACACAAGCCGAGCTTGATCAACTCCGGCTGGGTCATCTCGGGGAGGGTGTTTAATGATGAAAGACCCGAAACACCCGATGATCCGAGGATGCATTACTGATGATGTGTCCCAGTGCACACCCGGTCCATTGAACCAAGTGGTGTCGGACCACGATAATGAAAGGCATGGGCCAGATTCACCTGGCTTCACCACATGAGCCTAAGCCCAATAGCACCTCATACCTCACCACTCAAAACTCTGCAGCCTTACCTCTCCCAGTCACACATATACATCCACCAGCCCAACACTCAAACCTAATCCTAAAGTCCAAGGGGGCACTCACCCCCACAAACCCTCGGCACATCCCAGAGATCATGCCACACCCCCACAAACCCTAGGCACACCCCGACTAACCCTGGCCACTCCCCCACAAACACGATTACCTTTGTCAGGAGGGGCAAGATCCAAGAAAGGCAAGTGTTGGACCTGGTTAATGAAGGCGTGGGCCAGATCAAAGTGGCAGGGTCGCGTGAAATTGAATCTCAAGTCAGGAGATCAAAAAGCACAAGAGGGCTGATTTGCCCACTGCCCGCATACTCTCACAACCTAACCTAACAGTGACACGCTCTTCATTCTCCGGTCGACAAAATGCCAAGAATAAAGCCCAGATGCCCAAACGGCGAGAGAGAACCAGAAAGTTAAACCCAAGCTGGTCCACAGAAAACCAGTCACCACTAAACTCAGGTGCAGAGACACCGAATGCCCAGTAAACACTGTCAATTTAACCCATGCAATCCCAGGCATACAGATGCCGGGTAATGATGTTTAAAAACAACATTACCCTCATAGTTACATGCCTCTCATTATCCTGGTCCATGGGAAAACACAAGCCGAGCTTGATCAACTCCGGCTGGGTCATCTCGGGGAGGGTGTTTAATGATGAAAGACCCGAAACACCCGATGATCCGAGGATGCATTACTGATGATGTGTCCCAGTGCACACCCGGTCCATTGAACCAAGTGGTGTCGGACCACGATAATGAAAGGCATGGGCCAGATTCACCTGGCTTCACCACATGAGCCTAAGCCCAATAGCACCTCATACCTCACCACTCAAAACTCTGCAGCCTTACCTCTCCCAGTCACACATATACATCCACCAGCCCAACACTCAAACCTAATCCTAAAGTCCAAGGGGGCACTCACCCCCACAAACCCTCGGCACATCCCAGAGATCATGCCACACCCCCACAAACCCTAGGCACACCCCGACTAACCCGCCACCTCCCCACAAACACGATTACCTTTGTCAGGAGGGGCAAGATCCAAGAAAGGCAAGTGTTGGACCTGGTTAATGAAGGCAGATCAAAGTGGCAGGGGTCGCGTGAAATTGAATCTCAAGTCAGGAGATCAAAAAGCACAAGAGGGCTGATTTGCCCACTGCCCGCATACTCTCAACCTAACCTAACAGTGACACGCTCTTCATTCTCCCGGTCGACAAAATGCCAAGAATAAAGCCCAGATGCCCAAACGGCGAGAGAGAACCAGAAAGTTAAACCCAAGCTGGGTCCACAGAAAACCAGTCACCACTAAACTCAGGTGCAGAGACACCGAATGCCCAGTAAACACTGTCAATTTAACCCATGCAATCCCAGGCATACAGATGCCGGGTAATGATGTTTAAAAACAACATTACCCTCATAGTTACATGCCTCTCATTATCCTGGTCCATGGGAAAACACAAGCCGAGCTTGATCAACTCCGGCTGGGTCATCTCGGGGAGGGTGTTTAATGATGAAAGACCCGAAACACCCGATGATCCGAGGATGCATTACTGATGATGTGTCCCAGTGCACACCCGGTCCATTGAACCAAGTGGTGTCGGACCACGATAATGAAAGGCATGGGCCAGATTCACCTGGCTTCACCACATGAGCCTAAGCCCAATAGCACCTCATACCTCACCACTCAAAACTCTGCAGCCTTACCTCTCCCCAGTCACACATATACATCCACCAGCCCAACACTCAAACCTAATCCTAAAGTCCAAGGGGGCACTCACCCCCACAAACCCTCGGCACATCCCAGAGATCATGCCACACCCCCACAAACCCTAGGCACACCCCGACTAACCCTGGCCACTCCCCCACAAACACGATTACCTTTGTCAGGAGGGGCAAGATCCAAGAAAGGCAAGTGTTGGACCTGGTTAATGAAGGCGTGGGCCAGATCAAAGTGGCAGGGTCGCGTGAAATTGAATCTCAAGTCAGGAGATCAAAAAGCACAAGAGGGCTGATTTGCCCACTGCCCGCATACTCTCAACCTAACCTAACAGTGACACGCTCTTCATTCTCCCGGTCGACAAAATGCCAAGAATAAAGCCCAGATGCCCAAACGGCGAGAGAGAACCAGAAAGTTAAACCCAAGCTGGGTCCACAGAAAACCAGTCACCACTAAACTCAGGTGCAGAGACACCGAATGCCCAGTAAACACTGTCAATTTAACCCATGCAATCCCAGGCATACAGATGCCGGGTAATGATGTTTAAAAACAACATTACCCTCATAGTTACATGCCTCTCATTATCCTGGTCCATGGGAAAACACAAGCCGAGCTTGATCAACTCCGGCTGGGTCATCTCGGGGAGGGTGTTTAATGATGAAAGACCCGAAACACCCGATGATCCGAGGATGCATTACTGATGATGTGTCCCAGTGCACACCCGGTCCATTGAACCAAGTGGTGTCGGACCACGATAATGAAAGGCATGGGCCAGACTTCACCTGGCTTCACCACATGAGCCTAAGCCCAATAGCACCTCATACCTCACCACTCAAAACTCTGCAGCCTTACCTCTCCCAGTCACACATATACATCCACCAGCCCAACACTCAAACCTAATCCTAAAGTCCAAGGGGGCACTCACCCCCACAAACCTCGGCACATCCAGAGATCATGCCACACCCCCACAAACCCTAGGCACACCCCGACTAACCCTGGCCACTTCCCCCACAAACACGATTACCTTTGTCAGGAGGGGGCAAGATCCAAGAAAGGCAAGTGTTGGACCTGTTAATGAAGGCGTGGGCCAGATCAAAGTGGCAGGGTCGCGTGAAATTGAATCTCAAGTCAGGAGATCAAAAAGCACAAGAGGGCTGATTTGCCCACTGCCCGCATACTCTCAACCTAACCTAACAGTGACACGCTCTTCATTCTCCCGGTCGACAAAATGCCAAGAATAAAGCCCAGATGCCCAAACGGCGAGAGAGAACCAGAAAGTTAAACCCAAGCTGGGTCCACAGAAAACCAGTCACCACTAAACTCAGGTGCAGAGACACCGAATGCCCAGTAAACACTGTCAATTTAACCCATGCAATCCCAGGCATACAGATGCCGGGTAATGATGTTTAAAAACAACATTACCCTCATAGTTACATGCCTCTCATTATCCTGGTCCATGGGAAAACACAAGCCGAGCTTGATCAACTCCGGCTGGGTCATCTCGGGGAGGGTGTTTAATGATGAAAGACCCGAAACACCCGATGATCCGAGGATGCATTACTGATGATGTGTCCCAGTGCACACCCGGTCCATTGAACCAAGTGGTGTCGGACCACGATAATGAAAGGCATGGGCCAGATTCACCTGGCTTCACCACATGAGCCTAAGCCCAATAGCACCTCATACCTCACCACTCAAAACTCTGCAGCCTTACCTCTCCCAGTCACACATATACATCCACCAGCCCAACACTCAAACCTAATCCTAAAGTCCAAGGGGGCACTCACCCCCACAAACCCTCGGCACATCCCAGAGATCATGCCACACCCCCACAAACCCTAGGCACACCCCGACTAACCCTGGCCACTCCCCCACAAACACGATTACCTTTGTCAGGAGGGGCAAGATCCAAGAAAGGCAAGTGTTGGACCTGGTTAATGAAGGCGTGGGCCAGATCAAAGTGGCAGGGTCGCGTGAAATTGAATCTCAAGTCAGGAGATCAAAAAGCACAAGAGGGCTGATTTGCCCACTGCCCGCATACTCTCAACCTAACCTAACAGTGACACGCTCTTCATTCTCCCGGTCGACAAAATGCCAAGAATAAAGCCCAGATGCCCAAACGGCGAGAGAGAACCAGAAAGTTAAACCCAAGCTGGGTCCACAGAAAACCAGTCACCACTAAACTCAGGTGCAGAGACACCGAATGCCCAGTAAACACTGTCAATTTAACCCATGCAATCCCAGGCATACAGATGCCGGGTAATGATGTTTAAAAACAACATTACCCTCATAGTTACATGCCTCTCATTATCCTGGTCCATGGGAAAACACAAGCCGAGCTTGATCAACTCCGGCTGGGTCATCTCGGGGAGGGTGTTTAATGATGAAAGACCCGAAACACCCGATGATCCGAGGATGCATTACTGATGATGTGTCCCAGTGCACACCCGGTCCATTGAACCAAGTGGTGTCGGACCACGATAATGAAAGGCATGGGCCAGATTCACCTGGCTTCACCACATGAGCCTAAGCCCAATAGCACCTCATACCTCACCACTCAAAACTCTGCAGCCTTACCTCTCCCAGTCACACATATACATCCACCAGCCCAACACTCAAACCTAATCCTAAAGTCCAAGGGGGCACTCACCCCCACAAACCCTCGGCACATCCCAGAGATCATGCCACACCCCCACAAACCCTAGGCACACCCCGACTAACCCTGGCCACTCCCCCACAAACACGATTACCTTTGTCAGGAGGGGCAAGATCCAAGAAAGGCAAGTGTTGGACCTGGTTAATGAAGGCGTGGGCCAGATCAAAGTGGCAGGGTCGCGTGAAATTGAATCTCAAGTCAGGAGATCAAAAAGCACAAGAGGGCTGATTTGCCCACTGCCCGCATACTCTCAACCTAACCTAACAGTGACACGCTCTTCATTCTCCCGGTCGACAAAATGCCAAGAATAAAGCCCAGATGCCCAAACGGCGAGAGAGAACCAGAAAGTTAAACCCAAGCTGGGTCCACAGAAAACCAGTCACCACTAAACTCAGGTGCAGAGACACCGAATGCCCAGTAAACACTGTCAATTTAACCCATGCAATCCCAGGCATACAGATGCCGGGTAATGATGTTTAAAAACAACATTACCCTCATAGTTACATGCCTCTCATTATCCTGGTCCATGGGAAAACACAAGCCGAGCTTGATCAACTCCGGCTGGGTCATCTCGGGGAGGGTGTTTAATGATGAAAGACCCGAAACACCCGATGATCCGAGGATGCATTACTGATGATGTGTCCCAGTGCACACCCGGTCCATTGAACCAAGTGGTGTCGGACCACGATAATGAAAGGCATGGGCCAGATTCACCTGGCTTCACCACATGAGCCTAAGCCCAATAGCACCTCATACCTCACCACTCAAAACTCTGCAGCCTTACCTCTCCCAGTCACACATATACATCCACCAGCCCAACACTCAAACCTAATCCTAAAGTCCAAGGGGGCACTCACCCCCACAAACCCTCGGCACATCCCAGAGATCATGCCACACCCCCACAAACCCTAGGCACACCCCGACTAACCCTGGCCACTCCCCCACAAACACGATTACCTTTGTCAGGAGGGGCAAGATCCAAGAAAGGCAAGTGTTGGACCTGGTTAATGAAGGCGTGGGCCAGATCAAAGTGGCAGGGTCGCGTGAAATTGAATCTCAAGTCAGGAGATCAAAAAGCACAAGAGGGCTGATTTGCCCACTGCCCGCATACTCTCAACCTAACCCTAACCCTAACCCTAACCCTAACCCTAACCCTAACCCTAACCCTAACCCTAACCCTAACCCTAACCCTAACCCTTAATGATGAAAGACCCGAAACACCCCATGATCCGAGGATGCATTACTGATGATGTGTCCCAGTGCACACCCGGTCCATTGAACCAAGTGGTGTCGGACCACGATAATGAAAGGCATGGGCCAGATTCACCTGGCTTCACCACACAAGCCGAAGCCCCATAGCACCTCATACCTCACCACTCAAAATTCTGCAGCCTTACCTCTCCCAGTCACACATATACATCCACCAGCCCAACACTCAAACCTAATCCTAAAGTCCAAGGGGGCACACACCCCCACAAACCCTCGGCACATCCCAGAGATCATGCCACACCCCCTCAAACCCTAGGCACACCCCGACTAACCCTGGCCACTCCCCCACAAACCCGATTACCTTTGGCAGCAGGGGCAAGATTCAAGAAAGGCAAGTGTTGGACCTGGTTAATGAAGGCGTGGGCCAGATCAAAGTGGCAGGGTCGCGTGAAATTGAATCTCAAGTGAGGAGATCAAAAAGCACAAGAGGGCTGATTTGCCCACTGCCCGCATACTCTCAACCTAACCTAACAGTGACACGCTCTTCATTCTCCCGGTCGACAAAATGCCAAGAACAAAGCCCAGATGCCCAAACGGCAAGAGCGAACCAGAAAGTTAAACCCAAGCTGGGTCCACAGAAAACAAGTCACCACTAAACTCAGGTGCAGAGACACCGAATGCCCAGTAAACACTGTCAATTTAACCCATGCAATCCCAGGCATACAGATGCCGGGTAATGATGTTTAAAAACAACATTACCCTCATAGTTACATGCCTCTCATTATCCTGGTCCATGGGAAAACACAAGCCGAGCTTGATCAACTCCGGCTGGGTCATCTCGGGGAGGGTGTTTAATGATGAAAGACCCGAAACACCCCATGATCCGAGGATGCATTACTGATGATGTGTCCCAGTGCACACCCGGTCCATTGAACCAAGTGGTGTCGGACCACGATAATGAAAGGCATGGGCCAGATTCACCTGGCTTCACCACACAAGCCGAAGCCCCATAGCACCTCATACCTCACCACTCAAAATTCTGCAGCCTTACCTCTCCCAGTCACACATATACATCCACCAGCCCAACACTCAAACCTAATCCTAAAGTCCAAGGGGGCACACACCCCCACAAACCCTCGGCACATCCCAGAGATCATGCCACACCCCCTCAAACCCTAGGCACACCCCGACTAACCCTGGCCACTCCCCCACAAACCCGATTACCTTTGGCAGCAGGGGCAAGATTCAAGAAAGACAAGTGTTGGACCTGGTTAATGAAGGCGTGGGCCAGATCAAAGTGGCAGGGTCGCGTGAAATTGAATCTCAAGTGAGGAGATCAAAAAGCACAAGAGGGCTGATTTGCCCACTGCCCGCATACTCTCAACCTAACCTAACAGTGACACGCTCTTCATTCTCCCGGTCGACAAAATGCCAAGAACAAAGCCCAGATGCCCAAACGGCAAGAGCGAACCAGAAAGTTAAACCCAAGCTGGGTCCACAGAAAACAAGTCACCACTAAACTCAGGTGCAGAGACACCGAATGCCCAGTAAACACTGTCAATTTAACCCATGCAATCCCAGGCATACAGATGCCGGGTAATGATGTTTAAAAACAACATTACCCTCATAGTTACATGCCTCTCATTATCCTGGTCCATGGGAAAACACAAGCCGAGCTTGATCAACTCCGGCTGGGTCATCTCGGGGAGGGTGTTTAATGATGAAAGACCCGAAACACCCCATGATCCGAGGATGCATTACTGATGATGTGTCCCAGTGCACACCCGGTCCATTGAACCAAGTGGTGTCGGACCACGATAATGAAAGGCATGGGCCAGATTCACCTGGCTTCACCACACAAGCCGAAGCCCCATAGCACCTCATACCTCACCACTCAAAATTCTGCAGCCTTACCTCTCCCAGTCACACATATACATCCACCAGCCCAACACTCAAACCTAATCCTAAAGTCCAAGGGGGCACACACCCCCACAAACCCTCGGCACATCCCAGAGATCATGCCACACCCCCTCAAACCCTAGGCACACCCCGACTAACCCTGGCCACTCCCCCACAAACCCGATTACCTTTGGCAGCAGGGGCAAGATTCAAGAAAGGCAAGTGTTGGACCTGGTTAATGAAGGCGTGGGCCAGATCAAAGTGGCAGGGTCGCGTGAAATTGAATCTCAAGTGAGGAGATCAAAAAGCACAAGAGGGCTGATTTGCCCACTGCCCGCATACTCTCAACCTAACCTAACAGTGACACGCTCTTCATTCTCCCGGTCGACAAAATGCCAAGAACAAAGCCCAGATGCCCAAACGGCAAGAGCGAACCAGAAAGTTAAACCCAAGCTGGGTCCACAGAAAACAAGTCACCACTAAACTCAGGTGCAGAGACACCGAATGCCCAGTAAACACTGTCAATTTAACCCATGCAATCCCAGGCATACAGATGCCGGGTAATGATGTTTAAAAACAACATTACCCTCATAGTTACATGCCTCTCATTATCCTGGTCCATGGGAAAACACAAGCCGAGCTTGATCAACTCCGGCTGGGTCATCTCGGGGAGGGTGTTTAATGATGAAAGACCCGAAACACCCCATGATCCGAGGATGCATTACTGATGATGTGTCCCAGTGCACACCCGGTCCATTGAACCAAGTGGTGTCGGACCACGATAATGAAAGGCATGGGCCAGATTCACCTGGCTTCACCACACAAGCCGAAGCCCCATAGCACCTCATACCTCACCACTCAAAATTCTGCAGCCTTACCTCTCCCAGTCACACATATACATCCACCAGCCCAACACTCAAACCTAATCCTAAAGTCCAAGGGGGCACACACCCCCACAAACCCTCGGCACATCCCAGAGATCATGCCACACCCCCTCAAACCCTAGGCACACCCCGACTAACCCTGGCCACTCCCCCACAAACCCGATTACCTTTGGCAGCAGGGGCAAGATTCAAGAAAGGCAAGTGTTGGACCTGGTTAATGAAGGCGTGGGCCAGATCAAAGTGGCAGGGTCGCGTGAAATTGAATCTCAAGTGAGGAGATCAAAAAGCACAAGAGGGCTGATTTGCCCACTGCCCGCATACTCTCAACCTAACCCTAACCCTAACCCTAACCCTAACCCTAACCCTAACCCTAACCCTAACCCTAACCCTAACCCTAACCCTAACCCTAACCCTAACCCTAACCCTAACCCTAACCCTAACCCTAACCCTAACCCTAACCCTAACCCTAACCCTAACCCTAATGCGAGAGAACCAGAAGGTTAAACCCAAGCTGTGTCCACAGAAAACAAGTCACCACTAAACTCAGGTGCAGAGACACCGAATGCCCAGTAAACACTGTCAATTTAACCCATGCAATCCCAGGCATACAGATGCCAGGTAATGATGTTTAAAAACAACATTACCCTCATAGTTACATGCCTCTCATTTTCCTGGTCCATGGGAAAACACAAGCCGAGCTTGATCAACTCCGGCTGGGTCATCTCGGGGAGGGTGTTTAATGATGAAAGACCCGAAACACCCCATGATCCGAGGATGCATTACTGATGATGTGTTCCAGTGCACACCCGGTCCATTGAACCAAGTGGTGTCGGACCACGATAATGAAAGGCATGGGCCAGATTCACCTGGCTTGACCACATGAGCCTATGCGCCACAGCACCTCATACCTCACCACTCCAAACTCTGCAGCCTTACCTATCCCAGTCACACATATACATCCACCAGCCCAACACTCAAACCTAATCCTAAAGTCCAAGGGGGCACACACCCCCACAAACCCTCGGCACATCCCAGAGATGATGCCACACCCCCACAAACCCTAGGCACACCCCGACTAACCCTGGCCACTCCCCCACAAACCCGATTACCTTTGTCAGGAGGGGCAAGATCCAAGAAAGGCAAGTGTTGGACCTGGTTAATGAAGGCGTGGGCCAGATCAAAGTGGCAGGGTCGCGTGAAATTGAATCTCAAGTGAGGAGATCAAAAAGCACAAGAGGGCTGATTTGCCCACTGCCCGCATACTCTCAACCTAACCCTAACCCTAACCCTAACCCTAACCCTAACCCTAACCCTAACCCTAACCCTAACCCTAACCCTAACCCTAACCCTAACCCTAATGAAGGCGTGGGCCAGATCAAAGTGGCAGGGTCGCGTGAAATTGAATCTCAAGTGAGGAGATCAAAAAGAACAAGAGGGCTGATTTGCCCACTGCCCGCATACTCTCAACCTAACCCTAACCCTAACCCTAACCCTAACCCTAACCCTAACCCTAACCCTAACCCTAACCCTAACCCTAACCCTAACCCTAACCCTAACCCTAACCCTAACCCTAACCCTAACCCTAACCCTAACCCTAACCCTAACCCTAACCCGAAACACCCCATGATCCGAGGATGCATTACTGATGATGTGTCCCAGTGCACACCCGGTCCATTGAACCAAGTGGTGTCGGACCACGATAATGAAAGGCATGGGCCAGATTCACCTGGCTTCACCACATGAGCCTATGCGCCACAGCACCTCATACCTCACCACTCCAAACTCTGCAGCCTTACCTATCCCAGTCACACAAATACATCCACCAGCCCAACACTCAAACCTAATCCTAAAGTCCAAGGGGGTACTCACCCCCACAAACCCTCGGCACATCCCAGTGATCATGCCACACCCCCACAAACCCTAGTCACTCCCCGACTAACCCTGGCCACTCCCCCACAAACCCGATTACATTTGTCAGGAGGGGCAAGATCCGAGAAAGGCAAGTGTTGGACCTGGTTAATGAAGGCGTGGGCCAGATCAAAGTGGCAGGGTCGCGTGAAATTGAATCTCAAGTGAGGAGATCAAAAAGAACAAGAGGGCTGATTTGCCCACTGCCCGCATACTCTCAACCTAACCTAACAGTGACACGCTCTTCATTCTCCCGGTCGACAAAATGCCAAGAACAAAGCCCAGATGCCCAAACGGCAAGAGAGAACCAGAAAGTTAAACCCAAGCTGGGTCCACAGAAAACCAGTCACCACTAAACTCAGGTGCAGAGACACCGAATGCCCAGTAAACACTGTCAATTTAACCCATGCAACCCCAGGCATACAGATGCCAGGTAATGATGTTTAAAAACGTCATTACCCTCATAGTTACATGCCTCTCATTATCCTGGTCCATGGGAAAACACAAGCCGAGCTTGATCAACTCCGGCTGGGTCATCTCGGGGAGGGTGTTTAATGATGAAAGACCCGAAACACCCCATGATCCGAGGATGCATTACTGATGATGTGTCCCAGTGCACACCCGGTCCATTGAACCAAGTGGTGTCGGACCACGATAATGAAAGGCATGGGCCAGATTCACCTGGCTTCACCACATGAGCCTATGCGCCACAGCACCTCATACCTCACCACTCCAAACTCTGCAGCCTTACCTATCCCAGTCACACAAATACATCCACCAGCCCAACACTCAAACCTAATCCTAAAGTCCAAGGGGGTACTCACCCCCACAAACCCTCGGCACATCCCAGTGATCATGCCACACCCCCACAAACCCTAGTCACTCCCCGACTAACCCTGGCCACTCCCCCACAAACCCGATTACATTTGTCAGGAGGGGCAAGATCCGAGAAAGGCAAGTGTTGGACCTGGTTAATGAAGGCGTGGGCCAGATCAAAGTGGCAGGGTCGCGTGAAATTGAATCTCAAGTGAGGAGATCAAAAAGAACAAGAGGGCTGATTTGCCCACTGCCCGCATACTCTCAACCTAACCTAACAGTGACACGCTCTTCATTCTCCCGGTCGACAAAATGCCAAGAACAAAGCCCAGATGCCCAAACGGCAAGAGAGAACCAGAAAGTTAAACCCAAGCTGGGTCCACAGAAAACCAGTCACCACTAAACTCAGGTGCAGAGACACCGAATGCCCAGTAAACACTGTCAATTTAACCCATGCAACCCCAGGCATACAGATGCCAGGTAATGATGTTTAAAAACGTCATTACCCTCATAGTTACATGCCTCTCATTATCCTGGTCCATGGGAAAACACAAGCCGAGCTTGATCAACTCCGGCTGGGTCATCTCGGGGAGGGTGTTTAATGATGAAAGACCCGAAACACCCCATGATCCGAGGATGCATTACTGATGATGTGTCCCAGTGCACACCCGGTCCATTGAACCAAGTGGTGTCGGACCACGATAATGAAAGGCATGGGCCAGATTCACCTGGCTTCACCACATGAGCCTATGCGCCACAGCACCTCATACCTCACCACTCCAAACTCTGCAGCCTTACCTATCCCAGTCACACAAATACATCCACCAGCCCAACACTCAAACCTAATCCTAAAGTCCAAGGGGGTACTCACCCCCACAAACCCTCGGCACATCCCAGTGATCATGCCACACCCCCACAAACCCTAGTCACTCCCCGACTAACCCTGGCCACTCCCCCACAAACCCGATTACATTTGTCAGGAGGGGCAAGATCCGAGAAAGGCAAGTGTTGGACCTGGTTAATGAAGGCGTGGGCCAGATCAAAGTGGCAGGGTCGCGTGAAATTGAATCTCAAGTGAGGAGATCAAAAAGAACAAGAGGGCTGATTTGCCCACTGCCCGCATACTCTCAACCTAACCTAACAGTGACACGCTCTTCATTCTCCCGGTCGACAAAATGCCAAGAACAAAGCCCAGATGCCCAAACGGCAAGAGAGAACCAGAAAGTTAAACCCAAGCTGGGTCCACAGAAAACCAGTCACCACTAAACTCAGGTGCAGAGACACCGAATGCCCAGTAAACACTGTCAATTTAACCCATGCAACCCCAGGCATACAGATGCCAGGTAATGATGTTTAAAAACGTCATTACCCTCATAGTTACATGCCTCTCATTATCCTGGTCCATGGGAAAACACAAGCCGAGCTTGATCAACTCCGGCTGGGTCATCTCGGGGAGGGTGTTTAATGATGAAAGACCCGAAACACCCCATGATCCGAGGATGCATTACTGATGATGTGTCCCAGTGCACACCCGGTCCATTGAACCAAGTGGTGTCGGACCACGATAATGAAAGGCATGGGCCAGATTCACCTGGCTTCACCACATGAGCCTATGCGCCACAGCACCTCATACCTCACCACTCCAAACTCTGCAGCCTTACCTATCCCAGTCACACAAATACATCCACCAGCCCAACACTCAAACCTAATCCTAAAGTCCAAGGGGGTACTCACCCCCACAAACCCTCGGCACATCCCAGTGATCATGCCACACCCCCACAAACCCTAGTCACTCCCCGACTAACCCTGGCCACTCCCCCACAAACCCGATTACATTTGTCAGGAGGGGCAAGATCCGAGAAAGGCAAGTGTTGGACCTGGTTAATGAAGGCGTGGGCCAGATCAAAGTGGCAGGGTCGCGTGAAATTGAATCTCAAGTGAGGAGATCAAAAAGAACAAGAGGGCTGATTTGCCCACTGCCCGCATACTCTCAACCTAACCTAACAGTGACACGCTCTTCATTCTCCCGGTCGACAAAATGCCAAGAACAAAGCCCAGATGCCCAAACGGCAAGAGAGAACCAGAAAGTTAAACCCAAGCTGGGTCCACAGAAAACCAGTCACCACTAAACTCAGGTGCAGAGACACCGAATGCCCAGTAAACACTGTCAATTTAACCCATGCAACCCCAGGCATACAGATGCCAGGTAATGATGTTTAAAAACGTCATTACCCTCATAGTTACATGCCTCTCATTATCCTGGTCCATGGGAAAACACAAGCCGAGCTTGATCAACTCCGGCTGGGTCATCTCGGGGAGGGTGTTTAATGATGAAAGACCCGAAACACCCCATGATCCGAGGATGCATTACTGATGATGTGTCCCAGTGCACACCCGGTCCATTGAACCAAGTGGTGTCGGACCACGATAATGAAAGGCATGGGCCAGATTCACCTGGCTTCACCACATGAGCCTATGCGCCACAGCACCTCATACCTCACCACTCCAAACTCTGCAGCCTTACCTATCCCAGTCACACAAATACATCCACCAGCCCAACACTCAAACCTAATCCTAAAGTCCAAGGGGGTACTCACCCCCACAAACCCTCGGCACATCCCAGTGATCATGCCACACCCCCACAAACCCTAGTCACTCCCCGACTAACCCTGGCCACTCCCCCACAAACCCGATTACATTTGTCAGGAGGGGCAAGATCCGAGAAAGGCAAGTGTTGGACCTGGTTAATGAAGGCGTGGGCCAGATCAAAGTGGCAGGGTCGCGTGAAATTGAATCTCAAGTGAGGAGATCAAAAAGAACAAGAGGGCTGATTTGCCCACTGCCCGCATACTCTCAACCTAACCTAACAGTGACACGCTCTTCATTCTCCCGGTCGACAAAATGCCAAGAACAAAGCCCAGATGCCCAAACGGCAAGAGAGAACCAGAAAGTTAAACCCAAGCTGGGTCCACAGAAAACCAGTCACCACTAAACTCAGGTGCAGAGACACCGAATGCCCAGTAAACACTGTCAATTTAACCCATGCAACCCCAGGCATACAGATGCCAGGTAATGATGTTTAAAAACGTCATTACCCTCATAGTTACATGCCTCTCATTATCCTGGTCCATGGGAAAACACAAGCCGAGCTTGATCAACTCCGGCTGGGTCATCTCGGGGAGGGTGTTTAATGATGAAAGACCCGAAACACCCCATGATCCGAGGATGCATTACTGATGATGTGTCCCAGTGCACACCCGGTCCATTGAACCAAGTGGTGTCGGACCACGATAATGAAAGGCATGGGCCAGATTCACCTGGCTTCACCACATGAGCCTATGCGCCACAGCACCTCATACCTCACCACTCCAAACTCTGCAGCCTTACCTATCCCAGTCACACAAATACATCCACCAGCCCAACACTCAAACCTAATCCTAAAGTCCAAGGGGGTACTCACCCCCACAAACCCTCGGCACATCCCAGTGATCATGCCACACCCCCACAAACCCTAGTCACTCCCCGACTAACCCTGGCCACTCCCCCACAAACCCGATTACATTTGTCAGGAGGGGCAAGATCCGAGAAAGGCAAGTGTTGGACCTGGTTAATGAAGGCGTGGGCCAGATCAAAGTGGCAGGGTCGCGTGAAATTGAATCTCAAGTGAGGAGATCAAAAAGAACAAGAGGGCTGATTTGCCCACTGCCCGCATACTCTCAACCTAACCTAACAGTGACACGCTCTTCATTCTCCCGGTCGACAAAATGCCAAGAACAAAGCCCAGATGCCCAAACGGCAAGAGAGAACCAGAAAGTTAAACCCAAGCTGGGTCCACAGAAAACCAGTCACCACTAAACTCAGGTGCAGAGACACCGAATGCCCAGTAAACACTGTCAATTTAACCCATGCAACCCCAGGCATACAGATGCCAGGTAATGATGTTTAAAAACGTCATTACCCTCATAGTTACATGCCTCTCATTATCCTGGTCCATGGGAAAACACAAGCCGAGCTTGATCAACTCCGGCTGGGTCATCTCGGGGAGGGTGTTTAATGATGAAAGACCCGAAACACCCCATGATCCGAGGATGCATTACTGATGATGTGTCCCAGTGCACACCCGGTCCATTGAACCAAGTGGTGTCGGACCACGATAATGAAAGGCATGGGCCAGATTCACCTGGCTTCACCACATGAGCCTATGCGCCACAGCACCTCATACCTCACCACTCCAAACTCTGCAGCCTTACCTATCCCAGTCACACAAATACATCCACCAGCCCAACACTCAAACCTAATCCTAAAGTCCAAGGGGGTACTCACCCCCACAAACCCTCGGCACATCCCAGTGATCATGCCACACCCCCACAAACCCTAGTCACTCCCCGACTAACCCTGGCCACTCCCCCACAAACCCGATTACATTTGTCAGGAGGGGCAAGATCCGAGAAAGGCAAGTGTTGGACCTGGTTAATGAAGGCGTGGGCCAGATCAAAGTGGCAGGGTCGCGTGAAATTGAATCTCAAGTGAGGAGATCAAAAAGAACAAGAGGGCTGATTTGCCCACTGCCCGCATACTCTCAACCTAACCTAACAGTGACACGCTCTTCATTCTCCCGGTCGACAAAATGCCAAGAACAAAGCCCAGATGCCCAAACGGCAAGAGAGAACCAGAAAGTTAAACCCAAGCTGGGTCCACAGAAAACCAGTCACCACTAAACTCAGGTGCAGAGACACCGAATGCCCAGTAAACACTGTCAATTTAACCCATGCAACCCCAGGCATACAGATGCCAGGTAATGATGTTTAAAAACGTCATTACCCTCATAGTTACATGCCTCTCATTATCCTGGTCCATGGGAAAACACAAGCCGAGCTTGATCAACTCCGGCTGGGTCATCTCGGGGAGGGTGTTTAATGATGAAAGACCCGAAACACCCCATGATCCGAGGATGCATTACTGATGATGTGTCCCAGTGCACACCCGGTCCATTGAACCAAGTGGTGTCGGACCACGATAATGAAAGGCATGGGCCAGATTCACCTGGCTTCACCACATGAGCCTATGCGCCACAGCACCTCATACCTCACCACTCCAAACTCTGCAGCCTTACCTATCCCAGTCACACAAATACATCCACCAGCCCAACACTCAAACCTAATCCTAAAGTCCAAGGGGGTACTCACCCCCACAAACCCTCGGCACATCCCAGTGATCATGCCACACCCCCACAAACCCTAGTCACTCCCCGACTAACCCTGGCCACTCCCCCACAAACCCGATTACATTTGTCAGGAGGGGCAAGATCCGAGAAAGGCAAGTGTTGGACCTGGTTAATGAAGGCGTGGGCCAGATCAAAGTGGCAGGGTCGCGTGAAATTGAATCTCAAGTGAGGAGATCAAAAAGAACAAGAGGGCTGATTTGCCCACTGCCCGCATACTCTCAACCTAACCTAACAGTGACACGCTCTTCATTCTCCCGGTCGACAAAATGCCAAGAACAAAGCCCAGATGCCCAAACGGCAAGAGAGAACCAGAAAGTTAAACCCAAGCTGGGTCCACAGAAAACCAGTCACCACTAAACTCAGGTGCAGAGACACCGAATGCCCAGTAAACACTGTCAATTTAACCCATGCAACCCCAGGCATACAGATGCCAGGTAATGATGTTTAAAAACGTCATTACCCTCATAGTTACATGCCTCTCATTATCCTGGTCCATGGGAAAACACAAGCCGAGCTTGATCAACTCCGGCTGGGTCATCTCGGGGAGGGTGTTTAATGATGAAAGACCCGAAACACCCCATGATCCGAGGATGCATTACTGATGATGTGTCCCAGTGCACACCCGGTCCATTGAACCAAGTGGTGTCGGACCACGATAATGAAAGGCATGGGCCAGATTCACCTGGCTTCACCACATGAGCCTATGCGCCACAGCACCTCATACCTCACCACTCCAAACTCTGCAGCCTTACCTATCCCAGTCACACAAATACATCCACCAGCCCAACACTCAAACCTAATCCTAAAGTCCAAGGGGGTACTCACCCCCACAAACCCTCGGCACATCCCAGTGATCATGCCACACCCCCACAAACCCTAGTCACTCCCCGACTAACCCTGGCCACTCCCCCACAAACCCGATTACATTTGTCAGGAGGGGCAAGATCCGAGAAAGGCAAGTGTTGGACCTGGTTAATGAAGGCGTGGGCCAGATCAAAGTGGCAGGGTCGCGTGAAATTGAATCTCAAGTGAGGAGATCAAAAAGAACAAGAGGGCTGATTTGCCCACTGCCCGCATACTCTCAACCTAACCTAACAGTGACACGCTCTTCATTCTCCCGGTCGACAAAATGCCAAGAACAAAGCCCAGATGCCCAAACGGCAAGAGAGAACCAGAAAGTTAAACCCAAGCTGGGTCCACAGAAAACCAGTCACCACTAAACTCAGGTGCAGAGACACCGAATGCCCAGTAAACACTGTCAATTTAACCCATGCAACCCCAGGCATACAGATGCCAGGTAATGATGTTTAAAAACGTCATTACCCTCATAGTTACATGCCTCTCATTATCCTGGTCCATGGGAAAACACAAGCCGAGCTTGATCAACTCCGGCTGGGTCATCTCGGGGAGGGTGTTTAATGATGAAAGACCCGAAACACCCCATGATCCGAGGATGCATTACTGATGATGTGTCCCAGTGCACACCCGGTCCATTGAACCAAGTGGTGTCGGACCACGATAATGAAAGGCATGGGCCAGATTCACCTGGCTTCACCACATGAGCCTATGCGCCACAGCACCTCATACCTCACCACTCCAAACTCTGCAGCCTTACCTATCCCAGTCACACAAATACATCCACCAGCCCAACACTCAAACCTAATCCTAAAGTCCAAGGGGGTACTCACCCCCACAAACCCTCGGCACATCCCAGTGATCATGCCACACCCCCACAAACCCTAGTCACTCCCCGACTAACCCTGGCCACTCCCCCACAAACCCGATTACATTTGTCAGGAGGGGCAAGATCCGAGAAAGGCAAGTGTTGGACCTGGTTAATGAAGGCGTGGGCCAGATCAAAGTGGCAGGGTCGCGTGAAATTGAATCTCAAGTGAGGAGATCAAAAAGAACAAGAGGGCTGATTTGCCCACTGCCCGCATACTCTCAACCTAACCTAACAGTGACACGCTCTTCATTCTCCCGGTCGACAAAATGCCAAGAACAAAGCCCAGATGCCCAAACGGCAAGAGAGAACCAGAAAGTTAAACCCAAGCTGGGTCCACAGAAAACCAGTCACCACTAAACTCAGGTGCAGAGACACCGAATGCCCAGTAAACACTGTCAATTTAACCCATGCAACCCCAGGCATACAGATGCCAGGTAATGATGTTTAAAAACGTCATTACCCTCATAGTTACATGCCTCTCATTATCCTGGTCCATGGGAAAACACAAGCCGAGCTTGATCAACTCCGGCTGGGTCATCTCGGGGAGGGTGTTTAATGATGAAAGACCCGAAACACCCCATGATCCGAGGATGCATTACTGATGATGTGTCCCAGTGCACACCCGGTCCATTGAACCAAGTGGTGTCGGACCACGATAATGAAAGGCATGGGCCAGATTCACCTGGCTTCACCACATGAGCCTATGCGCCACAGCACCTCATACCTCACCACTCCAAACTCTGCAGCCTTACCTATCCCAGTCACACAAATACATCCACCAGCCCAACACTCAAACCTAATCCTAAAGTCCAAGGGGGTACTCACCCCCACAAACCCTCGGCACATCCCAGTGATCATGCCACACCCCCACAAACCCTAGTCACTCCCCGACTAACCCTGGCCACTCCCCCACAAACCCGATTACATTTGTCAGGAGGGGCAAGATCCGAGAAAGGCAAGTGTTGGACCTGGTTAATGAAGGCGTGGGCCAGATCAAAGTGGCAGGGTCGCGTGAAATTGAATCTCAAGTGAGGAGATCAAAAAGAACAAGAGGGCTGATTTGCCCACTGCCCGCATACTCTCAACCTAACCTAACAGTGACACGCTCTTCATTCTCCCGGTCGACAAAATGCCAAGAACAAAGCCCAGATGCCCAAACGGCAAGAGAGAACCAGAAAGTTAAACCCAAGCTGGGTCCACAGAAAACCAGTCACCACTAAACTCAGGTGCAGAGACACCGAATGCCCAGTAAACACTGTCAATTTAACCCATGCAACCCCAGGCATACAGATGCCAGGTAATGATGTTTAAAAACGTCATTACCCTCATAGTTACATGCCTCTCATTATCCTGGTCCATGGGAAAACACAAGCCGAGCTTGATCAACTCCGGCTGGGTCATCTCGGGGAGGGTGTTTAATGATGAAAGACCCGAAACACCCCATGATCCGAGGATGCATTACTGATGATGTGTCCCAGTGCACACCCGGTCCATTGAACCAAGTGGTGTCGGACCACGATAATGAAAGGCATGGGCCAGATTCACCTGGCTTCACCACATGAGCCTATGCGCCACAGCACCTCATACCTCACCACTCCAAACTCTGCAGCCTTACCTATCCCAGTCACACAAATACATCCACCAGCCCAACACTCAAACCTAATCCTAAAGTCCAAGGGGGTACTCACCCCCACAAACCCTCGGCACATCCCAGTGATCATGCCACACCCCCACAAACCCTAGTCACTCCCCGACTAACCCTGGCCACTCCCCCACAAACCCGATTACATTTGTCAGGAGGGGCAAGATCCGAGAAAGGCAAGTGTTGGACCTGGTTAATGAAGGCGTGGGCCAGATCAAAGTGGCAGGGTCGCGTGAAATTGAATCTCAAGTGAGGAGATCAAAAAGAACAAGAGGGCTGATTTGCCCACTGCCCGCATACTCTCAACCTAACCCTAACCCTAACCCTAACCCTAACCCTAACCCTAACCCTAACCCTAACCCTAACCCTAACCCTAACCCTAACCCTAACCCTAACCCTAACCCTAACCCTAACCCTAACCCTAACCCTAACCCTAACCCTAACCCTAACCCTAACCCTAACCCTAACCCTAACCCTAACCCTAACCCTAACCCTAACCCTAACCCTAACCCTAACCCTAATGCGCCACAGCACCTCATACCTCACCACTCCAAACTCTGCAGCCTTACCTATCCCAGTCACACATATACATCCACCAGCCCAACACTCAAACCTAATCCTAAAGTCCAAGGGGGCACACACCCCCACAAACCCTCGGCACATCCCACAGATCATGCCACACCCCCACAAACCCGAGGCACACCCCGACTAACCCTGGCCACTCCCCCACAAACCCGATTACCTTTGTCAGGAGGGGCAAGATCCAAGAAAGGCAAGTGTTGGACCTGGTTAATGAAGGCGTGGGCCAGATCAAAGTGGCAGGGTCGCGTGAAATTGAATCTCAAGTGAGGAGATCAAAAAGCACAAGAGGGCTGATTTGCCCACTGCCCGCATACTCTCAACCTAACCTAACAGTGACACGCTCTTCATTCTCCCGGCCGACAAAATGCCAAGAATAAAGCCCAGATGCCCAAACGGCGAGAGAGAACCAGAAAGTTAAACCCAAGCTGGGTCCACAGAAAACCAGTCACCACTAAACTCAGGTGCAGAGACACCGAATGCCCAGTAAACACTGTCAATTTAACCCATGCAATCCCAGGCATACAGATGCCGGGTAATGATGTTTAAAAACAACATTACCCTCATAGTTACATGCCTCTCATTATCCTGGTCCATGGGAAAACACAAGCCGAGCTTGATCAACTCCGGCTGGGTCATCTCGGGGAGGGTGTTTAATGATGAAAGACCCGAAACACCCCATGATCCGAGGATGCATTACTGATGATGTGTCCCAGTGCACACCCGGTCCATAGAACCAAGTGGTGTCGGACCATGATAATGAAAGGCATGGGCCAGATTCACCTGGCTTGACCACAGGGGCCTATGCGCCACAGCACCTCATACCTCACCACTCCAAACTCTGCAGCCTTACCTATCCCAGTCACACATATACATCCACCAGCCCAACACTCAAACCTAATCCTAAAGTCCAAGGTGGCACACACCCCCACAAACCCTCGGCACATCCCACAGATCATGCCACACCCCCACAAACCCGAGGCACACCCCGACTAACCCTGGCCACTCCCCCACAAACCCGATTACCTTTGTCAGGAGGGGCAAGATCCAAGAAAGGCAAGTGTTGGACCTGGTTAATGAAGGCGTGGGCCAGATCAAAGTGGCAGGGTCGCGTGAAATTGAATCTCAAGTGAGGAGATCAAAAAGCACAAGAGGGCTGATTTGCCCACTGCCCGCATACTCTCAACCTAACCTAACAGTGACACGCTCTTCATTCTCCCGGCCGACAAAATGCCAAGAATAAAGCCCAGATGCCCAAACGGCGAGAGAGAACCAGAAAGTTAAACCCAAGCTGGGTCCACAGAAAACCAGTCACCACTAAACTCAGGTGCAGAGACACCGAATGCCCAGTAAACACTGTCAATTTAACCCATGCAATCCCAGGCATACAGATGCCGGGTAATGATGTTTAAAAACAACATTACCCTCATAGTTACATGCCTCTCATTATCCTGGTCCATGGGAAAACACAAGCCGAGCTTGATCAACTCCGGCTGGGTCATCTCGGGGAGGGTGTTTAATGATGAAAGACCCGAAACACCCCATGATCCGAGGATGCATTACTGATGATGTGTCCCAGTGCACACCCGGTCCATAGAACCAAGTGGTGTCGGACCATGATAATGAAAGGCATGGGCCAGATTCACCTGGCTTGACCACAGGGGCCTATGCGCCACAGCACCTCATACCTCACCACTCCAAACTCTGCAGCCTTACCTATCCCAGTCACACATATACATCCACCAGCCCAACACTCAAACCTAATCCTAAAGTCCAAGGGGGCACACACCCCCACAAACCCTCGGCACATCCCACAGATCATGCCACACCCCCACAAACCCGAGGCACACCCCGACTAACCCTGGCCACTCCCCCACAAACCCGATTACCTTTGTCAGGAGGGGCAAGATCCAAGAAAGGCAAGTGTTGGACCTGGTTAATGAAGGCGTGGGCCAGATCAAAGTGGCAGGGTCGCGTGAAATTGAATCTCAAGTGAGGAGATCAAAAAGCACAAGAGGGCTGATTTGCCCACTGCCCGCATACTCTCAACCTAACCTAACAGTGACACGCTCTTCATTCTCCCGGCCGACAAAATGCCAAGAATAAAGCCCAGATGCCCAAACGGCGAGAGAGAACCAGAAAGTTAAACCCAAGCTGGGTCCACAGAAAACCAGTCACCACTAAACTCAGGTGCAGAGACACCGAATGCCCAGTAAACACTGTCAATTTAACCCATGCAATCCCAGGCATACAGATGCCGGGTAATGATGTTTAAAAACAACATTACCCTCATAGTTACATGCCTCTCATTATCCTGGTCCATGGGAAAACACAAGCCGAGCTTGATCAACTCCGGCTGGGTCATCTCGGGGAGGGTGTTTAATGATGAAAGACCCGAAACACCCCATGATCCGAGGATGCATTACTGATGATGTGTCCCAGTGCACACCCGGTCCATAGAACCAAGTGGTGTCGGACCATGATAATGAAAGGCATGGGCCAGATTCACCTGGCTTGACCACAGGGGCCTATGCGCCACAGCACCTCATACCTCACCACTCCAAACTCTGCAGCCTTACCTATCCCAGTCACACATATACATCCACCAGCCCAACACTCAAACCTAATCCTAAAGTCCAAGGGGGCACACACCCCCACAAACCCTCGGCACATCCCACAGATCATGCCACACCCCCACAAACCCGAGGCACACCCCGACTAACCCTGGCCACTCCCCCACAAACCCGATTACCTTTGTCAGGAGGGGCAAGATCCAAGAAAGGCAAGTGTTGGACCTGGTTAATGAAGGCGTGGGCCAGATCAAAGTGGCAGGGTCGCGTGAAATTGAATCTCAAGTGAGGAGATCAAAAAGCACAAGAGGGCTGATTTGCCCACTGCCCGCATACTCTCAACCTAACCTAACAGTGACACGCTCTTCATTCTCCCGGCCGACAAAATGCCAAGAATAAAGCCCAGATGCCCAAACGGCGAGAGAGAACCAGAAAGTTAAACCCAAGCTGGGTCCACAGAAAACCAGTCACCACTAAACTCAGGTGCAGAGACACCGAATGCCCAGTAAACACTGTCAATTTAACCCATGCAATCCCAGGCATACAGATGCCGGGTAATGATGTTTAAAAACAACATTACCCTCATAGTTACATGCCTCTCATTATCCTGGTCCATGGGAAAACACAAGCCGAGCTTGATCAACTCCGGCTGGGTCATCTCGGGGAGGGTGTTTAATGATGAAAGACCCGAAACACCCCATGATCCGAGGATGCATTACTGATGATGTGTCCCAGTGCACACCCGGTCCATAGAACCAAGTGGTGTCGGACCATGATAATGAAAGGCATGGGCCAGATTCACCTGGCTTGACCACAGGGGCCTATGCGCCACAGCACCTCATACCTCACCACTCCAAACTCTGCAGCCTTACCTATCCCAGTCACACATATACATCCACCAGCCCAACACTCAAACCTAATCCTAAAGTCCAAGGTGGCACACACCCCCACAAACCCTCGGCACATCCCACAGATCATGCCACACCCCCACAAACCCGAGGCACACCCCGACTAACCCTGGCCACTCCCCCACAAACCCGATTACCTTTGTCAGGAGGGGCAAGATCCAAGAAAGGCAAGTGTTGGACCTGGTTAATGAAGGCGTGGGCCAGATCAAAGTGGCAGGGTCGCGTGAAATTGAATCTCAAGTGAGGAGATCAAAAAGCACAAGAGGGCTGATTTGCCCACTGCCCGCATACTCTCAACCTAACCTAACAGTGACACGCTCTTCATTCTCCCGGCCGACAAAATGCCAAGAATAAAGCCCAGATGCCCAAACGGCGAGAGAGAACCAGAAAGTTAAACCCAAGCTGGGTCCACAGAAAACCAGTCACCACTAAACTCAGGTGCAGAGACACCGAATGCCCAGTAAACACTGTCAATTTAACCCATGCAATCCCAGGCATACAGATGCCGGGTAATGATGTTTAAAAACAACATTACCCTCATAGTTACATGCCTCTCATTATCCTGGTCCATGGGAAAACACAAGCCGAGCTTGATCAACTCCGGCTGGGTCATCTCGGGGAGGGTGTTTAATGATGAAAGACCCGAAACACCCCATGATCCGAGGATGCATTACTGATGATGTGTCCCAGTGCACACCCGGTCCATAGAACCAAGTGGTGTCGGACCATGATAATGAAAGGCATGGGCCAGATTCACCTGGCTTGACCACAGGGGCCTATGCGCCACAGCACCTCATACCTCACCACTCCAAACTCTGCAGCCTTACCTATCCCAGTCACACATATACATCCACCAGCCCAACACTCAAACCTAATCCTAAAGTCCAAGGGGGCACACACCCCCACAAACCCTCGGCACATCCCAGAGATCATGCCACACCCCCACAAACCCTAGGCACACCCCGACTAACCCTGGCCACACCCCCACAAACCCGATTACCTTTGTCAGGAGGGGCAAGATCCAAGAAAGGCAAGTGTTGGACCTGGTTAATGAAGGCGTGGGCCAGATCAAAGTGGCAGGGTCGCGTGAAATTGAATCTCAAGTGAGGAGATCAAAAAGCACAAGAGGGCTGATTTGCCCACTGCCCGCATACTCTCAACCTAACCCTAACCCTAATGCGGCCCATTGAACCAAGTGGTGTCGGACCACGATAGTGAAAGGCATGGCCCAGATTCACCTGGCTTCACCACTAAGCCCCATAGAACCTCATACCTCACCACTCAAAACTCTGCAGCCTTACCTCTCCCAGTCACACATATACATCCACCAGCCCAACACTCAAACCTAATCCTAAAGTCCAAGGGGGCACACACCCCCACAAACCCTCGGCACATCCCAGTGATCATGCCACACCCCCACAAACCCTAGTCACACCCCGACTAACCCTGGCCACACCCCCACAAACACGATTACCTTTGTCAGGAGGGGCAAGATCCAAGAAAGGCAAGTGTTGGACCTGGTTAATGAAGGCGTGGGCCAGATCAAAGTGGCAGGGTCGCGTGAAATTGAATCTCAAGTGAGGAGATCAAAAAGCACAAGAGGGCTGATTTGCCCACTGCCCGCATACTCTCAACCTAACCCTAACCCTAACCCTAACCCTAATGCGCCACAGCACCTCATACCTCACCACTCCAAACTCTGCAGCCTTACCTATCCCAGTCACACATATACATCCACCAGCCCAACACTCAAACCTAATCCTAAAGTCCAAGGGGGCACACACCCCCACAAACCCTCGGCACATCCCACAGATCATGCCACACCCCCACAAACCCGAGGCACACCCCGACTAACCCTGGCCACTCCCCCACAAACCCGATTACCTTTGTCAGGAGGGGCAAGATCCAAGAAAGGCAAGTGTTGGACCTGGTTAATGAAGGCGTGGGCCAGATCAAAGTGGCAGGGTCGCGTGAAATTGAATCTCAAGTGAGGAGATCAAAAAGCACAAGAGGGCTGATTTGCCCACTGCCCGCATACTCTCAACCTAACCTAACAGTGACACGCTCTTCATTCTCCCGGCCGACAAAATGCCAAGAATAAAGCCCAGATGCCCAAACGGCGAGAGAGAACCAGAAAGTTAAACCCAAGCTGGGTCCACAGAAAACCAGTCACCACTAAACTCAGGTGCAGAGACACCGAATGCCCAGTAAACACTGTCAATTTAACCCATGCAATCCCAGGCATACAGATGCCGGGTAATGATGTTTAAAAACAACATTACCCTCATAGTTACATGCCTCTCATTATCCTGGTCCATGGGAAAACACAAGCCGAGCTTGATCAACTCCGGCTGGGTCATCTCGGGGAGGGTGTTTAATGATGAAAGACCCGAAACACCCCATGATCCGAGGATGCATTACTGATGATGTGTCCCAGTGCACACCCGGTCCATAGAACCAAGTGGTGTCGGACCATGATAATGAAAGGCATGGGCCAGATTCACCTGGCTTGACCACAGGGGCCTATGCGCCACAGCACCTCATACCTCACCACTCCAAACTCTGCAGCCTTACCTATCCCAGTCACACATATACATCCACCAGCCCAACACTCAAACCTAATCCTAAAGTCCAAGGTGGCACACACCCCCACAAACCCTCGGCACATCCCACAGATCATGCCACACCCCCACAAACCCGAGGCACACCCCGACTAACCCTGGCCACTCCCCCACAAACCCGATTACCTTTGTCAGGAGGGGCAAGATCCAAGAAAGGCAAGTGTTGGACCTGGTTAATGAAGGCGTGGGCCAGATCAAAGTGGCAGGGTCGCGTGAAATTGAATCTCAAGTGAGGAGATCAAAAAGCACAAGAGGGCTGATTTGCCCACTGCCCGCATACTCTCAACCTAACCTAACAGTGACACGCTCTTCATTCTCCCGGCCGACAAAATGCCAAGAATAAAGCCCAGATGCCCAAACGGCGAGAGAGAACCAGAAAGTTAAACCCAAGCTGGGTCCACAGAAAACCAGTCACCACTAAACTCAGGTGCAGAGACACCGAATGCCCAGTAAACACTGTCAATTTAACCCATGCAATCCCAGGCATACAGATGCCGGGTAATGATGTTTAAAAACAACATTACCCTCATAGTTACATGCCTCTCATTATCCTGGTCCATGGGAAAACACAAGCCGAGCTTGATCAACTCCGGCTGGGTCATCTCGGGGAGGGTGTTTAATGATGAAAGACCCGAAACACCCCATGATCCGAGGATGCATTACTGATGATGTGTCCCAGTGCACACCCGGTCCATAGAACCAAGTGGTGTCGGACCATGATAATGAAAGGCATGGGCCAGATTCACCTGGCTTGACCACAGGGGCCTATGCGCCACAGCACCTCATACCTCACCACTCCAAACTCTGCAGCCTTACCTATCCCAGTCACACATATACATCCACCAGCCCAACACTCAAACCTAATCCTAAAGTCCAAGGGGGCACACACCCCCACAAACCCTCGGCACATCCCACAGATCATGCCACACCCCCACAAACCCGAGGCACACCCCGACTAACCCTGGCCACTCCCCCACAAACCCGATTACCTTTGTCAGGAGGGGCAAGATCCAAGAAAGGCAAGTGTTGGACCTGGTTAATGAAGGCGTGGGCCAGATCAAAGTGGCAGGGTCGCGTGAAATTGAATCTCAAGTGAGGAGATCAAAAAGCACAAGAGGGCTGATTTGCCCACTGCCCGCATACTCTCAACCTAACCTAACAGTGACACGCTCTTCATTCTCCCGGCCGACAAAATGCCAAGAATAAAGCCCAGATGCCCAAACGGCGAGAGAGAACCAGAAAGTTAAACCCAAGCTGGGTCCACAGAAAACCAGTCACCACTAAACTCAGGTGCAGAGACACCGAATGCCCAGTAAACACTGTCAATTTAACCCATGCAATCCCAGGCATACAGATGCCGGGTAATGATGTTTAAAAACAACATTACCCTCATAGTTACATGCCTCTCATTATCCTGGTCCATGGGAAAACACAAGCCGAGCTTGATCAACTCCGGCTGGGTCATCTCGGGGAGGGTGTTTAATGATGAAAGACCCGAAACACCCCATGATCCGAGGATGCATTACTGATGATGTGTCCCAGTGCACACCCGGTCCATAGAACCAAGTGGTGTCGGACCATGATAATGAAAGGCATGGGCCAGATTCACCTGGCTTGACCACAGGGGCCTATGCGCCACAGCACCTCATACCTCACCACTCCAAACTCTGCAGCCTTACCTATCCCAGTCACACATATACATCCACCAGCCCAACACTCAAACCTAATCCTAAAGTCCAAGGGGGCACACACCCCCACAAACCCTCGGCACATCCCACAGATCATGCCACACCCCCACAAACCCGAGGCACACCCCGACTAACCCTGGCCACTCCCCCACAAACCCGATTACCTTTGTCAGGAGGGGCAAGATCCAAGAAAGGCAAGTGTTGGACCTGGTTAATGAAGGCGTGGGCCAGATCAAAGTGGCAGGGTCGCGTGAAATTGAATCTCAAGTGAGGAGATCAAAAAGCACAAGAGGGCTGATTTGCCCACTGCCCGCATACTCTCAACCTAACCTAACAGTGACACGCTCTTCATTCTCCCGGCCGACAAAATGCCAAGAATAAAGCCCAGATGCCCAAACGGCGAGAGAGAACCAGAAAGTTAAACCCAAGCTGGGTCCACAGAAAACCAGTCACCACTAAACTCAGGTGCAGAGACACCGAATGCCCAGTAAACACTGTCAATTTAACCCATGCAATCCCAGGCATACAGATGCCGGGTAATGATGTTTAAAAACAACATTACCCTCATAGTTACATGCCTCTCATTATCCTGGTCCATGGGAAAACACAAGCCGAGCTTGATCAACTCCGGCTGGGTCATCTCGGGGAGGGTGTTTAATGATGAAAGACCCGAAACACCCCATGATCCGAGGATGCATTACTGATGATGTGTCCCAGTGCACACCCGGTCCATAGAACCAAGTGGTGTCGGACCATGATAATGAAAGGCATGGGCCAGATTCACCTGGCTTGACCACAGGGGCCTATGCGCCACAGCACCTCATACCTCACCACTCCAAACTCTGCAGCCTTACCTATCCCAGTCACACATATACATCCACCAGCCCAACACTCAAACCTAATCCTAAAGTCCAAGGGGGCACACACCCCCACAAACCCTCGGCACATCCCACAGATCATGCCACACCCCCACAAACCCGAGGCACACCCCGACTAACCCTGGCCACTCCCCCACAAACCCGATTACCTTTGTCAGGAGGGGCAAGATCCAAGAAAGGCAAGTGTTGGACCTGGTTAATGAAGGCGTGGGCCAGATCAAAGTGGCAGGGTCGCGTGAAATTGAATCTCAAGTGAGGAGATCAAAAAGCACAAGAGGGCTGATTTGCCCACTGCCCGCATACTCTCAACCTAACCTAACAGTGACACGCTCTTCATTCTCCCGGCCGACAAAATGCCAAGAATAAAGCCCAGATGCCCAAACGGCGAGAGAGAACCAGAAAGTTAAACCCAAGCTGGGTCCACAGAAAACCAGTCACCACTAAACTCAGGTGCAGAGACACCGAATGCCCAGTAAACACTGTCAATTTAACCCATGCAATCCCAGGCATACAGATGCCGGGTAATGATGTTTAAAAACAACATTACCCTCATAGTTACATGCCTCTCATTATCCTGGTCCATGGGAAAACACAAGCCGAGCTTGATCAACTCCGGCTGGGTCATCTCGGGGAGGGTGTTTAATGATGAAAGACCCGAAACACCCCATGATCCGAGGATGCATTACTGATGATGTGTCCCAGTGCACACCCGGTCCATAGAACCAAGTGGTGTCGGACCATGATAATGAAAGGCATGGGCCAGATTCACCTGGCTTGACCACAGGGGCCTATGCGCCACAGCACCTCATACCTCACCACTCCAAACTCTGCAGCCTTACCTATCCCAGTCACACATATACATCCACCAGCCCAACACTCAAACCTAATCCTAAAGTCCAAGGGGGCACACACCCCCACAAACCCTCGGCACATCCCACAGATCATGCCACACCCCCACAAACCCGAGGCACACCCCGACTAACCCTGGCCACTCCCCCACAAACCCGATTACCTTTGTCAGGAGGGGCAAGATCCAAGAAAGGCAAGTGTTGGACCTGGTTAATGAAGGCGTGGGCCAGATCAAAGTGGCAGGGTCGCGTGAAATTGAATCTCAAGTGAGGAGATCAAAAAGCACAAGAGGGCTGATTTGCCCACTGCCCGCATACTCTCAACCTAACCTAACAGTGACACGCTCTTCATTCTCCCGGCCGACAAAATGCCAAGAATAAAGCCCAGATGCCCAAACGGCGAGAGAGAACCAGAAAGTTAAACCCAAGCTGGGTCCACAGAAAACCAGTCACCACTAAACTCAGGTGCAGAGACACCGAATGCCCAGTAAACACTGTCAATTTAACCCATGCAATCCCAGGCATACAGATGCCGGGTAATGATGTTTAAAAACAACATTACCCTCATAGTTACATGCCTCTCATTATCCTGGTCCATGGGAAAACACAAGCCGAGCTTGATCAACTCCGGCTGGGTCATCTCGGGGAGGGTGTTTAATGATGAAAGACCCGAAACACCCCATGATCCGAGGATGCATTACTGATGATGTGTCCCAGTGCACACCCGGTCCATAGAACCAAGTGGTGTCGGACCATGATAATGAAAGGCATGGGCCAGATTCACCTGGCTTGACCACAGGGGCCTATGCGCCACAGCACCTCATACCTCACCACTCCAAACTCTGCAGCCTTACCTATCCCAGTCACACATATACATCCACCAGCCCAACACTCAAACCTAATCCTAAAGTCCAAGGGGGCACACACCCCCACAAACCCTCGGCACATCCCACAGATCATGCCACACCCCCACAAACCCGAGGCACACCCCGACTAACCCTGGCCACTCCCCCACAAACCCGATTACCTTTGTCAGGAGGGGCAAGATCCAAGAAAGGCAAGTGTTGGACCTGGTTAATGAAGGCGTGGGCCAGATCAAAGTGGCAGGGTCGCGTGAAATTGAATCTCAAGTGAGGAGATCAAAAAGCACAAGAGGGCTGATTTGCCCACTGCCCGCATACTCTCAACCTAACCTAACAGTGACACGCTCTTCATTCTCCCGGCCGACAAAATGCCAAGAATAAAGCCCAGATGCCCAAACGGCGAGAGAGAACCAGAAAGTTAAACCCAAGCTGGGTCCACAGAAAACCAGTCACCACTAAACTCAGGTGCAGAGACACCGAATGCCCAGTAAACACTGTCAATTTAACCCATGCAATCCCAGGCATACAGATGCCGGGTAATGATGTTTAAAAACAACATTACCCTCATAGTTACATGCCTCTCATTATCCTGGTCCATGGGAAAACACAAGCCGAGCTTGATCAACTCCGGCTGGGTCATCTCGGGGAGGGTGTTTAATGATGAAAGACCCGAAACACCCCATGATCCGAGGATGCATTACTGATGATGTGTCCCAGTGCACACCCGGTCCATAGAACCAAGTGGTGTCGGACCATGATAATGAAAGGCATGGGCCAGATTCACCTGGCTTGACCACAGGGGCCTATGCGCCACAGCACCTCATACCTCACCACTCCAAACTCTGCAGCCTTACCTATCCCAGTCACACATATACATCCACCAGCCCAACACTCAAACCTAATCCTAAAGTCCAAGGGGGCACACACCCCCACAAACCCTCGGCACATCCCACAGATCATGCCACACCCCCACAAACCCGAGGCACACCCCGACTAACCCTGGCCACTCCCCCACAAACCCGATTACCTTTGTCAGGAGGGGCAAGATCCAAGAAAGGCAAGTGTTGGACCTGGTTAATGAAGGCGTGGGCCAGATCAAAGTGGCAGGGTCGCGTGAAATTGAATCTCAAGTGAGGAGATCAAAAAGCACAAGAGGGCTGATTTGCCCACTGCCCGCATACTCTCAACCTAACCCTAACCCTAACCCTAACCCTAACCCTAACCCTAACCCTAACCCTAACCCTAACCCTAACCCTAACCCTAACCCAGCCTTACCTATCCCAGTCACACATATACATCCACCAGCCCAACACTCAAACCTAATCCTAAAGTCCAAGGGGGCACACACCCCCACAAACCCTCGGCACATCCCAGAGATCATGCCACACCCCCACAAACCCTAGGCACACCCCGACTAACCCTGGCCACTCCCCCACAAACCCGATTACCTTTGTCAGGAGGGGCAAGATCCAAGAAAGGCAAGTGTTGGACCTGGTTAATGAAGGCGTGGGCCAGATCAAAGTGGCAGGGTCGCGTGAAATTGAATCTCAAGTGAGGAGATCAAAAAGCACAAGAGGGCTGATTTGCCCACTGCCCGCATACTCTCAACCTAACCTAACAGTGACACGCTCTTCATTCTCCCGGTCGACAAAATGCCAACAAAAAAGCCCAGATGCCCAAAAGGCGAGAGAGAACCAGAAAGTTAAACCCAAGCTGGGTCCACAGAAAACCAGTCACCACTAAACTCAGGTGCAGAGACACCGAATGCCCAGTAAACACTGTCAATTTAACCCATGCAATCCCAGGCATACAGATGCCAGGTAATGATGTTTAAAAACAACATTACCATCATAGTTACATGTCTCTCATTATCCTGGTCCATGGGAAAACACAAGCCGAGCTTGATCAACTCCGGCTGGGTCATCTCGGGGAGGGTGTTTAATGATGAAAGACCCGAAACACCCCATGATCCGAGGATGCATTACTGATGATGTGTCCCAGTGCACACCCGGTCCATTGAACCAAGTGGTGTCGGACCATGATAATGAAAGGCATGGGCCAGATTCACCTAGCTTCACCACACAAGCCTAAGCCCAATAGCACCTCATACCTCACCACTCCAAACTCTGCAGCCTTACCTATCCCAGTCACACATATACATCCACCAGCCCAACACTCAAACCTAATCCTAAAGTCCAAGGGGGCACACACCCCCACAAACCCTCGGCACATCCCAGAGATCATGCCACACCCCCACAAACCCTAGGCACACCCCGACTAACCCTGGCCACTCCCCCACAAACCCGATTACCTTTGTCAGGAGGGGCAAGATCCAAGAAAGGCAAGTGTTGGACCTGGTTAATGAAGGCGTGGGCCAGATCAAAGTGGCAGGGTCGCGTGAAATTGAATCTCAAGTGAGGAGATCAAAAAGCACAAGAGGGCTGATTTGCCCACTGCCCGCATACTCTCAACCTAACCTAACAGTGACACGCTCTTCATTCTCCCGGTCGACAAAATGCCAACAAAAAAGCCCAGATGCCCAAAAGGCGAGAGAGAACCAGAAAGTTAAACCCAAGCTGGGTCCACAGAAAACCAGTCACCACTAAACTCAGGTGCAGAGACACCGAATGCCCAGTAAACACTGTCAATTTAACCCATGCAATCCCAGGCATACAGATGCCAGGTAATGATGTTTAAAAACAACATTACCATCATAGTTACATGTCTCTCATTATCCTGGTCCATGGGAAAACACAAGCCGAGCTTGATCAACTCCGGCTGGGTCATCTCGGGGAGGGTGTTTAATGATGAAAGACCCGAAACACCCCATGATCCGAGGATGCATTACTGATGATGTGTCCCAGTGCACACCCGGTCCATTGAACCAAGTGGTGTCGGACCATGATAATGAAAGGCATGGGCCAGATTCACCTAGCTTCACCACACAAGCCTAAGCCCAATAGCACCTCATACCTCACCACTCCAAACTCTGCAGCCTTACCTATCCCAGTCACACATATACATCCACCAGCCCAACACTCAAACCTAATCCTAAAGTCCAAGGGGGCACACACCCCCACAAACCCTCGGCACATCCCAGAGATCATGCCACACCCCCACAAACCCTAGGCACACCCCGACTAACCCTGGCCACTCCCCCACAAACCCGATTACCTTTGTCAGGAGGGGCAAGATCCAAGAAAGGCAAGTGTTGGACCTGGTTAATGAAGGCGTGGGCCAGATCAAAGTGGCAGGGTCGCGTGAAATTGAATCTCAAGTGAGGAGATCAAAAAGCACAAGAGGGCTGATTTGCCCACTGCCCGCATACTCTCAACCTAACCCTAACCCTAACCCTAACCCTAACCCTAACCCTCTAACCCTAACCCTAACCCTAACCCTAACCCTAACCCTAACCCTAACCCTAACCCTAACCCTAACCCTAACCCTAACCCTAACCCTAACCCTAACCCTAACCCTAACCCTAACCCTAACCCTAACCCTAACCCTAACCCTAACCCTAACCCTAACCCTAACCCTAACCCTAACCCTAACCCTAACCCTAACCCTAACCCTAACCCTAACCCTAATGCCACCTCATACCTCACCACTCAAAACTCTGCAGCCTTACCTCTCCCAGTCACACATATACATCCACCAGCCCAACACTCAAACCTAATCCTAAAGTCCAAGGGGGCACTCACCCCCACAAACCCTCGGCACATCCCAGAGATCATGCCACACCCCCACAAACCCTAGGCACACCCCGACTAACCCTGGCCACTCCCCCACAAACACGATTACCTTTGTCAGGAGGGGCAAGATCCAAGAAAGGCAAGTGTTGGACCTGGTTAATGAAGGCGTGGGCCAGATCAAAGTGGCAGGGTCGCGTGAAATTGAATCTCAAGTCAGGAGATCAAAAAGCACAAGAGGGCTGATTTGCCCACTGCCCGCATACTCTCAACCTAACCTAACAGTGACACGCTCTTCATTCTCCCGGTCGACAAAATGCCAAGAATAAAGCCCAGATGCCCAAACGGCGAGAGAGAACCAGAAAGTTAAACCCAAGCTGGGTCCACAGAAAACCAGTCACCACTAAACTCAGGTGCAGAGACACCGAATGCCCAGTAAACACTGTCAATTTAACCCATGCAATCCCAGGCATACAGATGCCGGGTAATGATGTTTAAAAACAACATTACCCTCATAGTTACATGCCTCTCATTATCCTGGTCCATGGGAAAACACAAGCCGAGCTTGATCAACTCCGGCTGGGTCATCTCGGGGAGGGTGTTTAATGATGAAAGACCCGAAACACCCGATGATCCGAGGATGCATTACTGATGATGTGTCCCAGTGCACACCCGGTCCATTGAACCAAGTGGTGTCGGACCACGATAATGAAAGGCATGGGCCAGATTCACCTGGCTTCACCACATGAGCCTAAGCCCAATAGCACCTCATACCTCACCACTCAAAACTCTGCAGCCTTACCTCTCCCAGTCACACATATACATCCACCAGCCCAACACTCAAACCTAATCCTAAAGTCCAAGGGGGCACTCACCCCCACAAACCCTCGGCACATCCCAGAGATCATGCCACACCCCCACAAACCCTAGGCACACCCCGACTAACCCTGGCCACTCCCCCACAAACACGATTACCTTTGTCAGGAGGGGCAAGATCCAAGAAAGGCAAGTGTTGGACCTGGTTAATGAAGGCGTGGGCCAGATCAAAGTGGCAGGGTCGCGTGAAATTGAATCTCAAGTCAGGAGATCAAAAAGCACAAGAGGGCTGATTTGCCCACTGCCCGCATACTCTCAACCTAACCTAACAGTGACACGCTCTTCATTCTCCCGGTCGACAAAATGCCAAGAATAAAGCCCAGATGCCCAAACGGCGAGAGAGAACCAGAAAGTTAAACCCAAGCTGGGTCCACAGAAAACCAGTCACCACTAAACTCAGGTGCAGAGACACCGAATGCCCAGTAAACACTGTCAATTTAACCCATGCAATCCCAGGCATACAGATGCCGGGTAATGATGTTTAAAAACAACATTACCCTCATAGTTACATGCCTCTCATTATCCTGGTCCATGGGAAAACACAAGCCGAGCTTGATCAACTCCGGCTGGGTCATCTCGGGGAGGGTGTTTAATGATGAAAGACCCGAAACACCCGATGATCCGAGGATGCATTACTGATGATGTGTCCCAGTGCACACCCGGTCCATTGAACCAAGTGGTGTCGGACCACGATAATGAAAGGCATGGGCCAGATTCACCTGGCTTCACCACATGAGCCTAAGCCCAATAGCACCTCATACCTCACCACTCAAAACTCTGCAGCCTTACCTCTCCCAGTCACACATATACATCCACCAGCCCAACACTCAAACCTAATCCTAAAGTCCAAGGGGGCACTCACCCCCACAAACCCTCGGCACATCCCAGAGATCATGCCACACCCCCACAAACCCTAGGCACACCCCGACTAACCCTGGCCACTCCCCCACAAACACGATTACCTTTGTCAGGAGGGGCAAGATCCAAGAAAGGCAAGTGTTGGACCTGGTTAATGAAGGCGTGGGCCAGATCAAAGTGGCAGGGTCGCGTGAAATTGAATCTCAAGTCAGGAGATCAAAAAGCACAAGAGGGCTGATTTGCCCACTGCCCGCATACTCTCAACCTAACCTAACAGTGACACGCTCTTCATTCTCCCGGTCGACAAAATGCCAAGAATAAAGCCCAGATGCCCAAACGGCGAGAGAGAACCAGAAAGTTAAACCCAAGCTGGGTCCACAGAAAACCAGTCACCACTAAACTCAGGTGCAGAGACACCGAATGCCCAGTAAACACTGTCAATTTAACCCATGCAATCCCAGGCATACAGATGCCGGGTAATGATGTTTAAAAACAACATTACCCTCATAGTTACATGCCTCTCATTATCCTGGTCCATGGGAAAACACAAGCCGAGCTTGATCAACTCCGGCTGGGTCATCTCGGGGAGGGTGTTTAATGATGAAAGACCCGAAACACCCGATGATCCGAGGATGCATTACTGATGATGTGTCCCAGTGCACACCCGGTCCATTGAACCAAGTGGTGTCGGACCACGATAATGAAAGGCATGGGCCAGATTCACCTGGCTTCACCACATGAGCCTAAGCCCAATAGCACCTCATACCTCACCACTCAAAACTCTGCAGCCTTACCTCTCCCAGTCACACATATACATCCACCAGCCCAACACTCAAACCTAATCCTAAAGTCCAAGGGGGCACTCACCCCCACAAACCCTCGGCACATCCCAGAGATCATGCCACACCCCCACAAACCCTAGGCACACCCCGACTAACCCTGGCCACTCCCCCACAAACACGATTACCTTTGTCAGGAGGGGCAAGATCCAAGAAAGGCAAGTGTTGGACCTGGTTAATGAAGGCGTGGGCCAGATCAAAGTGGCAGGGTCGCGTGAAATTGAATCTCAAGTCAGGAGATCAAAAAGCACAAGAGGGCTGATTTGCCCACTGCCCGCATACTCTCAACCTAACCTAACAGTGACACGCTCTTCATTCTCCCGGTCGACAAAATGCCAAGAATAAAGCCCAGATGCCCAAACGGCGAGAGAGAACCAGAAAGTTAAACCCAAGCTGGGTCCACAGAAAACCAGTCACCACTAAACTCAGGTGCAGAGACACCGAATGCCCAGTAAACACTGTCAATTTAACCCATGCAATCCCAGGCATACAGATGCCGGGTAATGATGTTTAAAAACAACATTACCCTCATAGTTACATGCCTCTCATTATCCTGGTCCATGGGAAAACACAAGCCGAGCTTGATCAACTCCGGCTGGGTCATCTCGGGGAGGGTGTTTAATGATGAAAGACCCGAAACACCCGATGATCCGAGGATGCATTACTGATGATGTGTCCCAGTGCACACCCGGTCCATTGAACCAAGTGGTGTCGGACCACGATAATGAAAGGCATGGGCCAGATTCACCTGGCTTCACCACATGAGCCTAAGCCCAATAGCACCTCATACCTCACCACTCAAAACTCTGCAGCCTTACCTCTCCCAGTCACACATATACATCCACCAGCCCAACACTCAAACCTAATCCTAAAGTCCAAGGGGGCACTCACCCCCACAAACCCTCGGCACATCCCAGAGATCATGCCACACCCCCACAAACCCTAGGCACACCCCGACTAACCCTGGCCACTCCCCCACAAACACGATTACCTTTGTCAGGAGGGGCAAGATCCAAGAAAGGCAAGTGTTGGACCTGGTTAATGAAGGCGTGGGCCAGATCAAAGTGGCAGGGTCGCGTGAAATTGAATCTCAAGTCAGGAGATCAAAAAGCACAAGAGGGCTGATTTGCCCACTGCCCGCATACTCTCAACCTAACCTAACAGTGACACGCTCTTCATTCTCCCGGTCGACAAAATGCCAAGAATAAAGCCCAGATGCCCAAACGGCGAGAGAGAACCAGAAAGTTAAACCCAAGCTGGGTCCACAGAAAACCAGTCACCACTAAACTCAGGTGCAGAGACACCGAATGCCCAGTAAACACTGTCAATTTAACCCATGCAATCCCAGGCATACAGATGCCGGGTAATGATGTTTAAAAACAACATTACCCTCATAGTTACATGCCTCTCATTATCCTGGTCCATGGGAAAACACAAGCCGAGCTTGATCAACTCCGGCTGGGTCATCTCGGGGAGGGTGTTTAATGATGAAAGACCCGAAACACCCGATGATCCGAGGATGCATTACTGATGATGTGTCCCAGTGCACACCCGGTCCATTGAACCAAGTGGTGTCGGACCACGATAATGAAAGGCATGGGCCAGATTCACCTGGCTTCACCACATGAGCCTAAGCCCAATAGCACCTCATACCTCACCACTCAAAACTCTGCAGCCTTACCTCTCCCAGTCACACATATACATCCACCAGCCCAACACTCAAACCTAATCCTAAAGTCCAAGGGGGCACTCACCCCCACAAACCCTCGGCACATCCCAGAGATCATGCCACACCCCCACAAACCCTAGGCACACCCCGACTAACCCTGGCCACTCCCCCACAAACACGATTACCTTTGTCAGGAGGGGCAAGATCCAAGAAAGGCAAGTGTTGGACCTGGTTAATGAAGGCGTGGGCCAGATCAAAGTGGCAGGGTCGCGTGAAATTGAATCTCAAGTCAGGAGATCAAAAAGCACAAGAGGGCTGATTTGCCCACTGCCCGCATACTCTCAACCTAACCTAACAGTGACACGCTCTTCATTCTCCCGGTCGACAAAATGCCAAGAATAAAGCCCAGATGCCCAAACGGCGAGAGAGAACCAGAAAGTTAAACCCAAGCTGGGTCCACAGAAAACCAGTCACCACTAAACTCAGGTGCAGAGACACCGAATGCCCAGTAAACACTGTCAATTTAACCCATGCAATCCCAGGCATACAGATGCCGGGTAATGATGTTTAAAAACAACATTACCCTCATAGTTACATGCCTCTCATTATCCTGGTCCATGGGAAAACACAAGCCGAGCTTGATCAACTCCGGCTGGGTCATCTCGGGGAGGGTGTTTAATGATGAAAGACCCGAAACACCCGATGATCCGAGGATGCATTACTGATGATGTGTCCCAGTGCACACCCGGTCCATTGAACCAAGTGGTGTCGGACCACGATAATGAAAGGCATGGGCCAGATTCACCTGGCTTCACCACATGAGCCTAAGCCCAATAGCACCTCATACCTCACCACTCAAAACTCTGCAGCCTTACCTCTCCCAGTCACACATATACATCCACCAGCCCAACACTCAAACCTAATCCTAAAGTCCAAGGGGGCACTCACCCCCACAAACCCTCGGCACATCCCAGAGATCATGCCACACCCCCACAAACCCTAGGCACACCCCGACTAACCCTGGCCACTCCCCCACAAACACGATTACCTTTGTCAGGAGGGGCAAGATCCAAGAAAGGCAAGTGTTGGACCTGGTTAATGAAGGCGTGGGCCAGATCAAAGTGGCAGGGTCGCGTGAAATTGAATCTCAAGTCAGGAGATCAAAAAGCACAAGAGGGCTGATTTGCCCACTGCCCGCATACTCTCAACCTAACCTAACAGTGACACGCTCTTCATTCTCCCGGTCGACAAAATGCCAAGAATAAAGCCCAGATGCCCAAACGGCGAGAGAGAACCAGAAAGTTAAACCCAAGCTGGGTCCACAGAAAACCAGTCACCACTAAACTCAGGTGCAGAGACACCGAATGCCCAGTAAACACTGTCAATTTAACCCATGCAATCCCAGGCATACAGATGCCGGGTAATGATGTTTAAAAACAACATTACCCTCATAGTTACATGCCTCTCATTATCCTGGTCCATGGGAAAACACAAGCCGAGCTTGATCAACTCCGGCTGGGTCATCTCGGGGAGGGTGTTTAATGATGAAAGACCCGAAACACCCGATGATCCGAGGATGCATTACTGATGATGTGTCCCAGTGCACACCCGGTCCATTGAACCAAGTGGTGTCGGACCACGATAATGAAAGGCATGGGCCAGATTCACCTGGCTTCACCAGATGAGCCTATGCGCCACAGCACCTCATACCTCACCACTCCAAACTCTGCAGCCTTACCTATCCCAGTCACACATATACATCCACCAGCCCAACACTCAAACCTAATCCTAAAGTCCAAGGGGGCACACACCCCCACAAACCCTCGGCACATCCCACAGATCATGCCACACCCCCACAAACCCTAGGCACACCCCGACTAACCCTGGCCACTCCCCCACAAACCCGATTACCTTTGTCAGGAGGGGCAAGATCCAAGAAAGGCAAGTGTTGGACCTGGTTAATGAAGGCGTGGGCCAGATCAAAGTGGCAGGGTCGCGTGAAATTGAATCTCAAGTGAGGAGATCAAAAAGCACAAGAGGGCTGATTTGCCCACTGCCCGCATACTCTCAACCTAACCTAACAGTGACACGCTCTTCATTCTCCCGGTCGACAAAATGCCAAGAATAAAGCCCAGATGCCCAAACGGCGAGAGAGAACCAGAAAGTTAAACCCAAGCTGGGTCCACAGAAAACCAGTCACCACTAAACTCAGGTGCAGAGACACCGAATGCCCAGTAAACACTGTCAATTTAACCCATGCAATCCCAGGCATACAGATGCCGGGTAATGATGTTTAAAAACAACATTACCCTCATAGTTACATGCCTCTCATTATCCTGGTCCATGGGAAAACACAAGCCGAGCTTGATCAACTCCGGCTGGGTCATCTCGGGGAGGGTGTTTAATGATGAAAGACCCGAAACACCCGATGATCCGAGGATGCATTACTGATGATGTGTCCCAGTGCACACCCGGTCCATTGAACCAAGTGGTGTCGGACCACGATAATGAAAGGCATGGGCCAGATTCACCTGGCTTCACCACATGAGCCTAAGCCCAATAGCACCTCATACCTCACCACTCAAAACTCTGCAGCCTTACCTCTCCCAGTCACACATATACATCCACCAGCCCAACACTCAAACCTAATCCTAAAGTCCAAGGGGGCACTCACCCCCACAAACCCTCGGCACATCCCAGAGATCATGCCACACCCCCACAAACCCTAGGCACACCCCGACTAACCCTGGCCACTCCCCCACAAACACGATTACCTTTGTCAGGAGGGGCAAGATCCAAGAAAGGCAAGTGTTGGACCTGGTTAATGAAGGCGTGGGCCAGATCAAAGTGGCAGGGTCGCGTGAAATTGAATCTCAAGTCAGGAGATCAAAAAGCACAAGAGGGCTGATTTGCCCACTGCCCGCATACTCTCAACCTAACCCTAACCCTAACCCTAACCCTAACCCTAACCCTAACCCTAACCCTAACCCTAACCCTAACCCTAACCCTAACCCTAACCCTAACCCTAACCCTAACCCTAACCCTAACCCTAACCCTCTAACCCTAACCCTAACCCTAACCCTAACCCTAACCCTAACCCTAACCCTAACCCTAACCCTAACCCTAACCCTAACCCTAACCCTAACCCTAACCCTAACCCTAACCCTAACCCTAACCCTAACCCTAACCCTAACCCTAACCCTAACCCTAACCCTAACCCTAACCCTAACCCTAACCCTAACCCTAACCCTAACCCTAACCCTAATGCCACCTCATACCTCACCACTCAAAACTCTGCAGCCTTACCTCTCCCAGTCACACATATACATCCACCAGCCCAACACTCAAACCTAATCCTAAAGTCCAAGGGGGCACTCACCCCCACAAACCCTCGGCACATCCCAGAGATCATGCCACACCCCCACAAACCCTAGGCACACCCCGACTAACCCTGGCCACTCCCCCACAAACACGATTACCTTTGTCAGGAGGGGCAAGATCCAAGAAAGGCAAGTGTTGGACCTGGTTAATGAAGGCGTGGGCCAGATCAAAGTGGCAGGGTCGCGTGAAATTGAATCTCAAGTCAGGAGATCAAAAAGCACAAGAGGGCTGATTTGCCCACTGCCCGCATACTCTCAACCTAACCTAACAGTGACACGCTCTTCATTCTCCCGGTCGACAAAATGCCAAGAATAAAGCCCAGATGCCCAAACGGCGAGAGAGAACCAGAAAGTTAAACCCAAGCTGGGTCCACAGAAAACCAGTCACCACTAAACTCAGGTGCAGAGACACCGAATGCCCAGTAAACACTGTCAATTTAACCCATGCAATCCCAGGCATACAGATGCCGGGTAATGATGTTTAAAAACAACATTACCCTCATAGTTACATGCCTCTCATTATCCTGGTCCATGGGAAAACACAAGCCGAGCTTGATCAACTCCGGCTGGGTCATCTCGGGGAGGGTGTTTAATGATGAAAGACCCGAAACACCCGATGATCCGAGGATGCATTACTGATGATGTGTCCCAGTGCACACCCGGTCCATTGAACCAAGTGGTGTCGGACCACGATAATGAAAGGCATGGGCCAGATTCACCTGGCTTCACCACATGAGCCTAAGCCCAATAGCACCTCATACCTCACCACTCAAAACTCTGCAGCCTTACCTCTCCCAGTCACACATATACATCCACCAGCCCAACACTCAAACCTAATCCTAAAGTCCAAGGGGGCACTCACCCCCACAAACCCTCGGCACATCCCAGAGATCATGCCACACCCCCACAAACCCTAGGCACACCCCGACTAACCCTGGCCACTCCCCCACAAACACCAGGAGGGGCAAGATCCAAGAAAGGCAAGTGTTGGACCTGGTTAATGAAGGCGTGGGCCAGATCAAAGTGGCAGGGTCGCGTGAAATTGAATCTCAAGTCAGGAGATCAAAAAGCACAAGAGGGCTGATTTGCCCACTGCCCGCATACTCTCAACCTAACCTAACAGTGACACGCTCTTCATTCTCCCGGTCGACAAAATGCCAAGAATAAAGCCCAGATGCCCAAACGGCGAGAGAGAACCAGAAAGTTAAACCCAAGCTGGGTCCACAGAAAACCAGTCACCACTAAACTCAGGTGCAGAGACACCGAATGCCCAGTAAACACTGTCAATTTAACCCATGCAATCCCAGGCATACAGATGCCGGGTAATGATGTTTAAAAACAACATTACCCTCATAGTTACATGCCTCTCATTATCCTGGTCCATGGGAAAACACAAGCCGAGCTTGATCAACTCCGGCTGGGTCATCTCGGGGAGGGTGTTTAATGATGAAAGACCCGAAACACCCGATGATCCGAGGATGCATTACTGATGATGTGTCCCAGTGCACACCCGGTCCATTGAACCAAGTGGTGTCGGACCACGATAATGAAAGGCATGGGCCAGATTCACCTGGCTTCACCACATGAGCCTAAGCCCAATAGCACCTCATACCTCACCACTCAAAACTCTGCAGCCTTACCTCTCCCAGTCACACATATACATCCACCAGCCCAACACTCAAACCTAATCCTAAAGTCCAAGGGGGCACTCACCCCCACAAACCCTCGGCACATCCCAGAGATCATGCCACACCCCCACAAACCCTAGGCACACCCCGACTAACCCTGGCCA
>NW_027278463.1:77500-199676 GCF_030028105.1 Mobula birostris
ATGCCAGGTAATGATGTTTAAAAACAACATTACCATCATAGTTACATACCTCTCATTATCCTGGTCCATGGGAAAACACAAGCCGAGCTTGATCAACTCCGGCTGGGTCATCTCGGGGAGGGTGTTTAATGATGAAAGACCCGAAACACCCCATGATCCGAGGATGCATTACTGATGATGTGTCCCAGTGCACACCCGGTCCATTGAACCAAGTGGTGTCGGACCACGATAATGAAAGGCATGGGCCAGATTCACCTGGCTTCACCACTAAGCCCCATAGCACCTCATACCTCACCACTCCAAACTCTGCAGCCTTACCTATCCCAGTCACACATATACATCCACCAGCCCAACACTCAAACCTAATCCTAAAGTCCAAGGGGGCACACACCCCCACAAACCCTCGGCACATCCCAGAGATCATGCCACACCCCCACAAACCCTAGGCACACCCCGACTAACCCTGGCCACTCCCCCACAAACCCGATTACCTTTGTCAGGAGGGGCAAGATCCAAGAAAGGCAAGTGTTGGACCTGGTTAATGAAGGCGTGGGCCAGATCAAAGTGGCAGGGTCGCGTGAAATTGAATCTCAAGTGAGGAGATCAAAAAGCACAAGAGGGCTGATTTGCCCACTGCCCGCATACTCTCAACCTAACCTAACAGTGACACGCTCTTCATTCTCCCGGTCGACAAAATGCCAAGAACAAAGCCCAGATGCCCAAACGGCAAGAGAGAACCAGAAAGTTAAACCCAAGCTGGGTCCACAGAAAACAAGTCACCACTAAACTCAGGTGCAGAGACACCGAATGCCCAGTAAACACTGTCAATTTAACCCATGCAATCCCAGGCACACAGATGCCAGGTAATGATGTTTAAAAACAACATTACCATCATAGTTACATACCTCTCATTATCCTGGTCCATGGGAAAACACAAGCCGAGCTTGATCAACTCCGGCTGGGTCATCTCGGGGAGGGTGTTTAATGATGAAAGACCCGAAACACCCCATGATCCGAGGATGCATTACTGATGATGTGTCCCAGTGCACACCCGGTCCATTGAACCAAGTGGTGTCGGACCACGATAATGAAAGGCATGGGCCAGATTCACCTGGCTTCACCACTAAGCCCCATAGCACCTCATACCTCACCACTCCAAACTCTGCAGCCTTACCTATCCCAGTCACACATATACATCCACCAGCCCAACACTCAAACCTAATCCTAAAGTCCAAGGGGGCACACACCCCCACAAACCCTCGGCACATCCCAGAGATCATGCCACACCCCCACAAACCCTAGGCACACCCCGACTAACCCTGGCCACTCCCCCACAAACCCGATTACCTTTGTCAGGAGGGGCAAGATCCAAGAAAGGCAAGTGTTGGACCTGGTTAATGAAGGCGTGGGCCAGATCAAAGTGGCAGGGTCGCGTGAAATTGAATCTCAAGTGAGGAGATCAAAAAGCACAAGAGGGCTGATTTGCCCACTGCCCGCATACTCTCAACCTAACCTAACAGTGACACGCTCTTCATTCTCCCGGTCGACAAAATGCCAAGAACAAAGCCCAGATGCCCAAACGGCAAGAGAGAACCAGAAAGTTAAACCCAAGCTGGGTCCACAGAAAACAAGTCACCACTAAACTCAGGTGCAGAGACACCGAATGCCCAGTAAACACTGTCAATTTAACCCATGCAATCCCAGGCACACAGATGCCAGGTAATGATGTTTAAAAACAACATTACCATCATAGTTACATACCTCTCATTATCCTGGTCCATGGGAAAACACAAGCCGAGCTTGATCAACTCCGGCTGGGTCATCTCGGGGAGGGTGTTTAATGATGAAAGACCCGAAACACCCCATGATCCGAGGATGCATTACTGATGATGTGTCCCAGTGCACACCCGGTCCATTGAACCAAGTGGTGTCGGACCACGATAATGAAAGGCATGGGCCAGATTCACCTGGCTTCACCACTAAGCCCCATAGCACCTCATACCTCACCACTCCAAACTCTGCAGCCTTACCTATCCCAGTCACACATATACATCCACCAGCCCAACACTCAAACCTAATCCTAAAGTCCAAGGGGGCACACACCCCCACAAACCCTCGGCACATCCCAGAGATCATGCCACACCCCCACAAACCCTAGGCACACCCCGACTAACCCTGGCCACTCCCCCACAAACCCGATTACCTTTGTCAGGAGGGGCAAGATCCAAGAAAGGCAAGTGTTGGACCTGGTTAATGAAGGCGTGGGCCAGATCAAAGTGGCAGGGTCGCGTGAAATTGAATCTCAAGTGAGGAGATCAAAAAGCACAAGAGGGCTGATTTGCCCACTGCCCGCATACTCTCAACCTAACCCTAACCCTAACCCTAACCCTAACCCTAACCCTAATGCCACCTCATACCTCACCACTCAAAACTCTGCAGCCTTACCTCTCCCAGTCACACATATACATCCACCAGCCCAACACTCAAACCTAATCCTAAAGTCCAAGGGGGCACTCACCCCCACAAACCCTCGGCACATCCCAGAGATCATGCCACACCCCCACAAACCCTAGGCACACCCCGACTAACCCTGGCCACTCCCCCACAAACACGATTACCTTTGTCAGGAGGGGCAAGATCCAAGAAAGGCAAGTGTTGGACCTGGTTAATGAAGGCGTGGGCCAGATCAAAGTGGCAGGGTCGCGTGAAATTGAATCTCAAGTCAGGAGATCAAAAAGCACAAGAGGGCTGATTTGCCCACTGCCCGCATACTCTCAACCTAACCTAACAGTGACACGCTCTTCATTCTCCCGGTCGACAAAATGCCAAGAATAAAGCCCAGATGCCCAAACGGCGAGAGAGAACCAGAAAGTTAAACCCAAGCTGGGTCCACAGAAAACCAGTCACCACTAAACTCAGGTGCAGAGACACCGAATGCCCAGTAAACACTGTCAATTTAACCCATGCAATCCCAGGCATACAGATGCCGGGTAATGATGTTTAAAAACAACATTACCCTCATAGTTACATGCCTCTCATTATCCTGGTCCATGGGAAAACACAAGCCGAGCTTGATCAACTCCGGCTGGGTCATCTCGGGGAGGGTGTTTAATGATGAAAGACCCGAAACACCCGATGATCCGAGGATGCATTACTGATGATGTGTCCCAGTGCACACCCGGTCCATTGAACCAAGTGGTGTCGGACCACGATAATGAAAGGCATGGGCCAGATTCACCTGGCTTCACCACATGAGCCTAAGCCCAATAGCACCTCATACCTCACCACTCAAAACTCTGCAGCCTTACCTCTCCCAGTCACACATATACATCCACCAGCCCAACACTCAAACCTAATCCTAAAGTCCAAGGGGGCACTCACCCCCACAAACCCTCGGCACATCCCAGAGATCATGCCACACCCCCACAAACCCTAGGCACACCCCGACTAACCCTGGCCACTCCCCCACAAACACGATTACCTTTGTCAGGAGGGGCAAGATCCAAGAAAGGCAAGTGTTGGACCTGGTTAATGAAGGCGTGGGCCAGATCAAAGTGGCAGGGTCGCGTGAAATTGAATCTCAAGTCAGGAGATCAAAAAGCACAAGAGGGCTGATTTGCCCACTGCCCGCATACTCTCAACCTAACCTAACAGTGACACGCTCTTCATTCTCCCGGTCGACAAAATGCCAAGAATAAAGCCCAGATGCCCAAACGGCGAGAGAGAACCAGAAAGTTAAACCCAAGCTGGGTCCACAGAAAACCAGTCACCACTAAACTCAGGTGCAGAGACACCGAATGCCCAGTAAACACTGTCAATTTAACCCATGCAATCCCAGGCATACAGATGCCGGGTAATGATGTTTAAAAACAACATTACCCTCATAGTTACATGCCTCTCATTATCCTGGTCCATGGGAAAACACAAGCCGAGCTTGATCAACTCCGGCTGGGTCATCTCGGGGAGGGTGTTTAATGATGAAAGACCCGAAACACCCGATGATCCGAGGATGCATTACTGATGATGTGTCCCAGTGCACACCCGGTCCATTGAACCAAGTGGTGTCGGACCACGATAATGAAAGGCATGGGCCAGATTCACCTGGCTTCACCACATGAGCCTAAGCCCAATAGCACCTCATACCTCACCACTCAAAACTCTGCAGCCTTACCTCTCCCAGTCACACATATACATCCACCAGCCCAACACTCAAACCTAATCCTAAAGTCCAAGGGGGCACTCACCCCCACAAACCCTCGGCACATCCCAGAGATCATGCCACACCCCCACAAACCCTAGGCACACCCCGACTAACCCTGGCCACTCCCCCACAAACACGATTACCTTTGTCAGGAGGGGCAAGATCCAAGAAAGGCAAGTGTTGGACCTGGTTAATGAAGGCGTGGGCCAGATCAAAGTGGCAGGGTCGCGTGAAATTGAATCTCAAGTCAGGAGATCAAAAAGCACAAGAGGGCTGATTTGCCCACTGCCCGCATACTCTCAACCTAACCTAACAGTGACACGCTCTTCATTCTCCCGGTCGACAAAATGCCAAGAATAAAGCCCAGATGCCCAAACGGCGAGAGAGAACCAGAAAGTTAAACCCAAGCTGGGTCCACAGAAAACCAGTCACCACTAAACTCAGGTGCAGAGACACCGAATGCCCAGTAAACACTGTCAATTTAACCCATGCAATCCCAGGCATACAGATGCCGGGTAATGATGTTTAAAAACAACATTACCCTCATAGTTACATGCCTCTCATTATCCTGGTCCATGGGAAAACACAAGCCGAGCTTGATCAACTCCGGCTGGGTCATCTCGGGGAGGGTGTTTAATGATGAAAGACCCGAAACACCCGATGATCCGAGGATGCATTACTGATGATGTGTCCCAGTGCACACCCGGTCCATTGAACCAAGTGGTGTCGGACCACGATAATGAAAGGCATGGGCCAGATTCACCTGGCTTCACCACATGAGCCTAAGCCCAATAGCACCTCATACCTCACCACTCAAAACTCTGCAGCCTTACCTCTCCCAGTCACACATATACATCCACCAGCCCAACACTCAAACCTAATCCTAAAGTCCAAGGGGGCACTCACCCCCACAAACCCTCGGCACATCCCAGAGATCATGCCACACCCCCACAAACCCTAGGCACACCCCGACTAACCCTGGCCACTCCCCCACAAACACGATTACCTTTGTCAGGAGGGGCAAGATCCAAGAAAGGCAAGTGTTGGACCTGGTTAATGAAGGCGTGGGCCAGATCAAAGTGGCAGGGTCGCGTGAAATTGAATCTCAAGTCAGGAGATCAAAAAGCACAAGAGGGCTGATTTGCCCACTGCCCGCATACTCTCAACCTAACCCTAACCCTAACCCTAACCCTAACCCTAACCCTAACCCTAACCCTAACCCAAACCCTAACCCTAACCCTAACCCTAACCCTAACCCTAACCCTAACCCTAACCCTAACCCTAACCCTAACCCTAACCCTAACCCTAACCCTAACCCTAACCCTAACCCTAACCCTAACGCGAGCCCTAACCCTAACCCTAACCCTAACCCTAACCCTAACCCTAACCCTAACCCTAACCCTAACCCTAACCCTAACCCTAACCCTAACCCTAACCCTAACCCTAACCCTAACCCTAACCCTAACCCTAACCCTAACCCTAACCCTAACCCTAACCCTAACCCTCTAACCCTAACCCTAACCCTAACCCTAACCCTAACCCTAACCCTAACCCTAACCCTAACCCTAACCCTAACCCTAACCCTAACCCTAACCCTAACCCTAACCCTAACCCTAACCCTAACCCTAACCCTAACCCTAACCCTAACCCTAACCCTAACCCTAACCCTAACCCTAACCAAATAACCCAAACCACACCACACTAAGGGGCTTATGTAGTAGCCCTCTGCCCTACCACTAAACCTAACACCTCCAACCCTGCTACACACCCCCATAAACCCAAACCCTCACCCCAGCAAGGGCCCAAATTCCCACTGCCGCATACTTGCATCCTGACCCCAGCCCTGACCCTAACCCTAATTTCCAAGGGATCGTGCACCCCAACTAAACCGGACAGCACCCCAAATAACCCAAACCACACCACACAAAAGGGCTTATATAATAATCCTTTGCCCTACCACTAAACCTAACACCTCCAACCCTGCCACACACCCCCACAAACCCAAACCCTCACCCCATCAAAGGGCCAGATTCACTCGGATCACCAGCAGTTAGCCTCCTATTTCAGCCCTCACATGGCCCTACCCTGAAACCTAACATCTTCACACCCCATAAACATGGGTCCTCTTCTCGCCAGAGGACTAAACTCACCCCACACCACCAGTTATGCCTCCCGCTGCCCAGCAGGCCCCCCCCAGCCCTACCCCCCAAACCTAATCCTATATTCCAGAGGACCACACACCCCAACTAAACCCTAACCCTAACCCTAATTTCCAATGGACCGCGCACCCCAACTAAACCGGACAGCACCCCAAATAACCCAAACCACACCACACTAAGGGGCTTATATAATAGTCCTTTGCCCTACCACTAAACCTTACACCTCCAACCCTGCTACACACATACTTGCCTTCTAACCCCAGCCCTGGCCCTAACCCTAACCCTAATTTCCAAGGGATCGGTCACCCCAACTAAACCAGACAGCACCCCAAATAACCCAAACCACACCACACTAAGGGGCTTATATAATAGTCCTTTGCCCTACCACTAAACCTAACACCTCCAACCCTGCTACACACCCCCATAAACCCAAACCCTCACCCCATCAAGGGGCCAAATTTACCCAGTATCACCAGCAGTTAGGCTCCGATTTCAGCCCTCCCCCCTACGGCAAGGGCTACCAAACACCCCCCCCCCCCGCAATACCATTTGCCATCCCACCCCACCGCCGTGAACACTCAACCCCCATTGCCTAACTGTACCCCGGGGCATGTCCCTCCCCACACACCCCTCAATTAGCTACTGCACAGCCCCCAGATCACAGCACCCAGTCCCTATAAGAAAGTCCCCAAACCCAAAACACTATCCATAGGCAAGAACTCCACCATTTCAACTTAAACTCCAGAATGGAGGTTAAAGAGAAGGAAGATCCCAATAAAGGCAAGTCGGGGACCGAGATGATGACAACGTGGGCCAAAAACAAAGTGGCAGGGTGAAGTGATACTGCATCTCCAGTAAGAGATCCACAAACGCTAGAGGGATATTTTGCCCACTGCCCGCATACTCGCATCCTAACCAGAAGTGACACGTCACTCATCATCCTGGTCCTCAAAAGCCAAAGTAAATCCAAGAAGCTATGAAAACAGGCATAGACTATGGAAGTCAAGCCCCAACCCCAACATAAATTAGCCACAAGCTTCTACCCCATTATACCCACAGAACAGTGAACTAACAGGGGAAGCATTAAATTCACAATATAATAATGTAGTCCTAAAAGGGGAAATAGAATGAAATCTAATCTCAACTTTAACTAGATATCAAAGGAGTAGAAATTAAAAATTAGGGACTAAAAGAATGGAGAGGTTCAAGAGGAAATGCACCATTAGCAGATAATTTACCTTAAAGAGGGTTAACAAACAAGGCAGGCCCGTATCATAGCAACAGCCAGAGGGTACAGCAGAAATGGACAAACAGGTTTGATAAAACAATGCAGAGGTCGGGGGGGGGGGGGGGGAGACATCTTAAAGGAAGATCATCTCAGTCTTTACAGAATTTCCCCTGAGGAAGCCAAAGAGCACAGGCGAAACTGGACACTCTCCCAGTCGGGAAATACGCTTTATTAAAGGCGATTCGCTGGAGTCGAAATCATTGAACCCAAGACGCAGAACAAGCGGTAAGAACATTAATTAAGTGGACTTTATTTGTAGTTACTGATTATTGTCTTACTTTAACGATGTGGAGGAATAATGGTCGAGAGAGGAGCAGGGGCCTGCTAGCACATGGCAGGCTCCATAGTTACCGTGGTGACTACCGGAACCCCGGCATCCCCAGGGATTCCTTTTCCACCACGGTTAGATTAATATATAAAATAATCCAGACTCTACACCACCTAAGGGTTTTGGAACAAATGAATAGGCCACCGAAGGGGATCACCACCCAGGCACACAGACTGACCAAATTTATTAAGCCGGCGAACCCTTCCCAAGAAACGCTTCGTAAGATTGCTGCAAATGCGGACGCTTGGGCTAGGGCAACACGATTAACCTTGATTGGACATTATCAAAACAGCCTACAAGAATTGGAACTAAAATTAATTGAATCGGATCTGACTGATCGCTTACCAGAAGCCATCGCCAAAGCTATAATCTGGAACAAACGAAATCTAAAAGAAAAATTTCAAATCAAATTGGAGGACGCCCAAAAACACATTTTTGATCTGGTCTCAAGACCTGTGCCAGAACGGCAGGCCGCGGCATACCGGGCCCACGAGGGACCCCACATTTCCAACACAATGACCCCACGGACAGTAGAAACCGCATCCCAGGGGGAAGAGGGCAACAGACCCTCGACTTCCAGGGACGGCTTCTGGGTCAGCCGTGACCGGACCCGCATCACACCCGAGGCCCGGGAAAAGTCCGCCCACACTGCACCCCGTCCGTCGGCGCCGAGTAAAACGAACCTGCGTCCGGTAATTGTGCTGCGAGATTGTCTCAGACCAACAGGCCCGGACACCAACACGTGCAGTGGAAATTCCGGCACCGTCCACCGGAGGGCGCTGGAGCTGGTTAACCCTCTCGACGCCGATGCGGCCCCACCGCCCCTGCCCCTGCCACTGGGACAAAGACGCCGGGTGCGCCCCTCGGAGAGGACACAATCTAACCTGGGAGCACGGGAGCCCCAGCCCGCCATCCCCACGGCTTCACCGCCCCAGGACTCCGAGAAATCGGCACCCCACCCCACACCAGTACAGATGGGCAGACAGACAAGGGGAGCCAGTACACAAGGACCCAGCAAGTCTTCCACCCCAGGGAACCACACAGCCCGAGAGCCGCAGGACAGTGGACATACAGGAGGACAGGTAAGCCCCACTTACAACAGCCAGGAGGGTCAAATAACAAGGCACCCTAACTCTAAACAGAAGAATGTAACTTGGGAACTAAGGCCCCTCAAACCTATACTAATTATAGGGGACTCTAACATTTCCAGGATCAAAAGATGCCCTAATAAGGGTGTTCAATTGGACAGCTTTCCGGGAGCCAAATTCATCCACGCCACTGCTATCCTGGAAAAGTTAGAGCCACAGTTAGAAACTGAGAAGGTTATCCTTTCCTTTGGAATAAACAACAGGTCACACAAACCAGCAACAGCGACTAAACAACTTCAGCAACTCCTGAGAATGGCCAGCATTAAATTCCCCAATGCCAGGATCTGGGTGCCAGAGTTAAACTTTAGCCACAGTCTAACAGAGGCAGAACAAGCAACCCTGGGCCAACTAAATGAGGTTATTAGAACTAAGAATTATATCCCTGCAATCCCAGCGAGGCAGTTTAAGGTAGACACAGACCACATCCATTGGACAGAGAACACAGCCCTGACCATAGTCAAGAAGTGGATGCAGTCTTTAAACTAGAGTGGAGACAAAGCCGAGAGAGGCAGGGTCCACGACTGGGAGAGACGGTCGTGAACCTCTCCCGTACATTCATCCCTACAGAAACCCAGCACAAGGTTCTGAACAGGGGCCTCACTTTTGTACCGACTGCAAAGCTCCATAAGGAGCAGATCGAGGGGGACATGGATAAGTTCTATAGGAGATTGGTACTGGTCGACTTTTTTGGGGAGTCAGAATGTAGCAAGACCCCTTTCACCCCTCCCTCAGACTGGATGCCCAAGAGGAGGTACAGGTCAGAAGCGGTCTTACAATTTGAGAGCACACTGGAGGAGATAATAGAGAGGGAGAGAGAAGTACAGGATAAACCCAATCTAACTAGGAAGGAGAGAGCAGCCCTGAAAGAATTGAGAGAAAATATGGATATTGTTATCAAACCAGCAGATAAAGGGAGCAGCATAGTTATCATGGACAAACAGCAATACCTATTTGAGGCACACAGACAATTAAACAACACGGAGCACTACACTAAACTAAGGGAACCTATATACTGGGAAACACACACAGAGATCAGGAACATTTTGCGAGAACTAGAGAGGACTAGATACCTCGGGAAGAAGCAAGTGGACTACCTGACAGGCATACAGCCACGAGCAAGGAAGTTCTATATCCTCCCCAAAATACACAAGAGCCCAGACTCATGGACCGTTCCGGGAAGAATACCACCCGGCAGGCCCATCGTGTCAGACTGCAGCAGTGAGTCATACAGGATAGCAGAGTACATTGATGCCTTCCTTAACCCACTATCGCAGAAACACTCCAGTTACATCAAGGACACGTACCACTTTGTCCGGATAGTCAATTCCATGTCAGTGCCCCCTGAGGCCATACTCTTCACCATGGACATTGAAAGCCTGTACACCAATATAGAAACTGATAGGGGTATAGAAGCAGTGAGGGATATCCTGCAGAAGAACCCCCAGCTAGAGAGACCAGACGAGGCCTTGGTGGAACTCCTTCACCTCAGCCTGACTAAAAATGACTTTGAATTCAATAATGAATTCTACTTACAAGTCAAGGGCACAGCGATGGGAAAGAAGTTTGCTCCAGCCTATGCCAATATATACATGGCAAAGTGGGAGGAAACAGTTTATCCAAAGTGTCCCAAAAAACCCATGTGTCTCTATAGATACCTGGATGACATCTGGGGAGTGTGGACTCACTCAGAGGTAGAATTGGGGGAATTTATTCAAATCCTAAACACTCATCATCCATCCATTAAGGTTAAGGCCACAACAAATAGGGAGAAAATTGACTTCCTGGACACTACGGTATTTAAACTAGCACCAGAAAACGGCAGCCAGAAACTAGCCACCAAAGTATTCTTTAAAACCACAGACACACACACCCTCCTACACACCGGGAGCCACCATCCCAAACACACCTTTAGGGGCATTGTCAAAGGACAGCTGACCCGGTTTCATCGCATTTGCACCAGGGCAGAGGACTTCCACCAAGCCACTACTATCCTCTTCTCTGCACTTAGACACAGAGGTTACAGCAGACGGAGGCTCAGACACATCAAATCTGACTTTTTAAAAAGTATCACAAATCCCCGACCACGAGACAACACAACACAGAAACTACCCTTGATAACAGGATACAGTGGGATGGCAGTGAACATCCACAAGACAGTCAAAACACAGTTTGAAAATCTACAGGAGGAAGTGGGGACACTGGGACAATACACCATAGTTTCAGCCTTCAAAAGGGGTAGAAACTTAAAAGACATACTAGTCAGTACCAAAGTACGAACAGCGCCAAACTGCGAGGTGGGAAACTGCAGGGCGTGCATATACATCAGAATTTCAAAAAGCATACACAACAGAGCTACAGGAAAGTGGGCTGAGATAGAGCAGAGGATAACTTGCGAACAAAAGAATGTAGTATATGCAATCCAGTGTAAGCAATGCCATATCATATACATAGGGGAGACAGGCAACAGCTTGAGAACCAGACTCACAGGACACCTCAGTAATATCACAAGAGGAAATCAAAACAGACCAGTTAGTAAGCACTTCCTAGAGCATGGAATGTACTCCTTAGCAATCCTGGGCCTGGAAACCAACATAAACTGGTCAAACCTCCAAAGAAAAAGAGCAGAGAGGAGATGGATCGAAAGACTACAGACGCATTCCCCAAACGGCCTAAACGAGGCCTAAAAAACCAGGCCAGCAATATAAAATGTACTCACTGAAGGGCCAACACTGCACCCCGTAAATAAGGTTTTAAAAATTGAGAAAATTAGATAGGGAAGAAGGGGAAGATCCCCTTCAGTCACCCACCCTGAAACAAATTAAGACAGGGGACCATTAAATAGGAAAGGTTCGCCTTACTTTGGAAATAGAGCCTCACAACTAGGCCCCAGAAAAGAACCTAATTCCCCAAGTAGAGAGGAGTAAAATTAGAAATTATAACTCTACAGGAGATAACCACTAGGAAGAACAGACACGTAACGACCGGTTTAATCCAGACACAACACTTGCCCAAACGTCCTAGCTTACCCCAGGGGGAAGAATACATCCCCAGCACGTGACCCTGCCCTGAAACCTAACATCTTCAGACCCCATAAACACAGATCCTCTTCTCGCCAGAGGGGCAAACTCACCCCACAACACCAGTTATACCTACGGTCGCCCAGCGGGCCCCCCTCAACCCTACCCCCCAACCTAATCCTAACATCCCGAGGACCACACACCCCAACTAAACCCTAACCCTAATTTCCAAGGGACTGGGCACCCCAACTAAACCGGACGGCACCCCAAATAACCCAAACCACACCACACTAAGGGGCTTATGTAGTAGCCCTCTGCCCTACCACTAAACCTAACACCTCCAACCCTGCTACACACCCCCATAAACCCAAACCCTCACCCCAGCAAGGGCCCAAATTCCCACTGCCGCATACTTGCATCCTGACCCCAGCCCTGACCCTAACCCTAATTTCCAAGGGATCGTGCACCCCAACTAAACCGGACAGCACCCCAAATAACCCAAACCACACCACACAAAAGGGCTTATATAATAATCCTTTGCCCTACCACTAAACCTAACACCTCCAACCCTGCCACACACCCCCACAAACCCAAACCCTCACCCCATCAAAGGGCCAGATTCACTCGGATCACCAGCAGTTAGCCTCCTATTTCAGCCCTCACATGGCCCTACCCTGAAACCTAACATCTTCACACCCCATAAACATGGGTCCTCTTCTCGCCAGAGGACTAAACTCACCCCACACCACCAGTTATGCCTCCCGCTGCCCAGCAGGCCCCCCCCAGCCCTACCCCCCAAACCTAATCCTATATTCCAGAGGACCACACACCCCAACTAAACCCTAACCCTAACCCTAATTTCCAATGGACCGCGCACCCCAACTAAACCGGACAGCACCCCAAATAACCCAAACCACACCACACTAAGGGGCTTATATAATAGTCCTTTGCCCTACCACTAAACCTTACACCTCCAACCCTGCTACACACATACTTGCCTTCTAACCCCAGCCCTGGCCCTAACCCTAACCCTAATTTCCAAGGGATCGGTCACCCCAACTAAACCAGACAGCACCCCAAATAACCCAAACCACACCACACTAAGGGGCTTATATAATAGTCCTTTGCCCTACCACTAAACCTAACACCTCCAACCCTGCTACACACCCCCATAAACCCAAACCCTCACCCCATCAAGGGGCCAAATTTACCCAGTATCACCAGCAGTTAGGCTCCGATTTCAGCCCTCCCCCCTACGGCAAGGGCTACCAAACACCCCCCCCCCCCGCAATACCATTTGCCATCCCACCCCACCGCCGTGAACACTCAACCCCCATTGCCTAACTGTACCCCGGGGCATGTCCCTCCCCACACACCCCTCAATTAGCTACTGCACAGCCCCCAGATCACAGCACCCAGTCCCTATAAGAAAGTCCCCAAACCCAAAACACTATCCATAGGCAAGAACTCCACCATTTCAACTTAAACTCCAGAATGGAGGTTAAAGAGAAGGAAGATCCCAATAAAGGCAAGTCGGGGACCGAGATGATGACAACGTGGGCCAAAAACAAAGTGGCAGGGTGAAGTGATACTGCATCTCCAGTAAGAGATCCACAAACGCTAGAGGGATATTTTGCCCACTGCCCGCATACTCGCATCCTAACCAGAAGTGACACGTCACTCATCATCCTGGTCCTCAAAAGCCAAAGTAAATCCAAGAAGCTATGAAAACAGGCATAGACTATGGAAGTCAAGCCCCAACCCCAACATAAATTAGCCACAAGCTTCTACCCCATTATACCCACAGAACAGTGAACTAACAGGGGAAGCATTAAATTCACAATATAATAATGTAGTCCTAAAAGGGGAAATAGAATGAAATCTAATCTCAACTTTAACTAGATATCAAAGGAGTAGAAATTAAAAATTAGGGACTAAAAGAATGGAGAGGTTCAAGAGGAAATGCACCATTAGCAGATAATTTACCTTAAAGAGGGTTAACAAACAAGGCAGGCCCGTATCATAGCAACAGCCAGAGGGTACAGCAGAAATGGACAAACAGGTTTGATAAAACAATGCAGAGGTCGGGGGGGGGGGGGGGGAGACATCTTAAAGGAAGATCATCTCAGTCTTTACAGAATTTCCCCTGAGGAAGCCAAAGAGCACAGGCGAAACTGGACACTCTCCCAGTCGGGAAATACGCTTTATTAAAGGCGATTCGCTGGAGTCGAAATCATTGAACCCAAGACGCAGAACAAGCGGTAAGAACATTAATTAAGTGGACTTTATTTGTAGTTACTGATTATTGTCTTACTTTAACGATGTGGAGGAATAATGGTCGAGAGAGGAGCAGGGGCCTGCTAGCACATGGCAGGCTCCATAGTTACCGTGGTGACTACCGGAACCCCGGCATCCCCAGGGATTCCTTTTCCACCACGGTTAGATTAATATATAAAATAATCCAGACTCTACACCACCTAAGGGTTTTGGAACAAATGAATAGGCCACCGAAGGGGATCACCACCCAGGCACACAGACTGACCAAATTTATTAAGCCGGCGAACCCTTCCCAAGAAACGCTTCGTAAGATTGCTGCAAATGCGGACGCTTGGGCTAGGGCAACACGATTAACCTTGATTGGACATTATCAAAACAGCCTACAAGAATTGGAACTAAAATTAATTGAATCGGATCTGACTGATCGCTTACCAGAAGCCATCGCCAAAGCTATAATCTGGAACAAACGAAATCTAAAAGAAAAATTTCAAATCAAATTGGAGGACGCCCAAAAACACATTTTTGATCTGGTCTCAAGACCTGTGCCAGAACGGCAGGCCGCGGCATACCGGGCCCACGAGGGACCCCACATTTCCAACACAATGACCCCACGGACAGTAGAAACCGCATCCCAGGGGGAAGAGGGCAACAGACCCTCGACTTCCAGGGACGGCTTCTGGGTCAGCCGTGACCGGACCCGCATCACACCCGAGGCCCGGGAAAAGTCCGCCCACACTGCACCCCGTCCGTCGGCGCCGAGTAAAACGAACCTGCGTCCGGTAATTGTGCTGCGAGATTGTCTCAGACCAACAGGCCCGGACACCAACACGTGCAGTGGAAATTCCGGCACCGTCCACCGGAGGGCGCTGGAGCTGGTTAACCCTCTCGACGCCGATGCGGCCCCACCGCCCCTGCCCCTGCCACTGGGACAAAGACGCCGGGTGCGCCCCTCGGAGAGGACACAATCTAACCTGGGAGCACGGGAGCCCCAGCCCGCCATCCCCACGGCTTCACCGCCCCAGGACTCCGAGAAATCGGCACCCCACCCCACACCAGTACAGATGGGCAGACAGACAAGGGGAGCCAGTACACAAGGACCCAGCAAGTCTTCCACCCCAGGGAACCACACAGCCCGAGAGCCGCAGGACAGTGGACATACAGGAGGACAGGTAAGCCCCACTTACAACAGCCAGGAGGGTCAAATAACAAGGCACCCTAACTCTAAACAGAAGAATGTAACTTGGGAACTAAGGCCCCTCAAACCTATACTAATTATAGGGGACTCTAACATTTCCAGGATCAAAAGATGCCCTAATAAGGGTGTTCAATTGGACAGCTTTCCGGGAGCCAAATTCATCCACGCCACTGCTATCCTGGAAAAGTTAGAGCCACAGTTAGAAACTGAGAAGGTTATCCTTTCCTTTGGAATAAACAACAGGTCACACAAACCAGCAACAGCGACTAAACAACTTCAGCAACTCCTGAGAATGGCCAGCATTAAATTCCCCAATGCCAGGATCTGGGTGCCAGAGTTAAACTTTAGCCACAGTCTAACAGAGGCAGAACAAGCAACCCTGGGCCAACTAAATGAGGTTATTAGAACTAAGAATTATATCCCTGCAATCCCAGCGAGGCAGTTTAAGGTAGACACAGACCACATCCATTGGACAGAGAACACAGCCCTGACCATAGTCAAGAAGTGGATGCAGTCTTTAAACTAGAGTGGAGACAAAGCCGAGAGAGGCAGGGTCCACGACTGGGAGAGACGGTCGTGAACCTCTCCCGTACATTCATCCCTACAGAAACCCAGCACAAGGTTCTGAACAGGGGCCTCACTTTTGTACCGACTGCAAAGCTCCATAAGGAGCAGATCGAGGGGGACATGGATAAGTTCTATAGGAGATTGGTACTGGTCGACTTTTTTGGGGAGTCAGAATGTAGCAAGACCCCTTTCACCCCTCCCTCAGACTGGATGCCCAAGAGGAGGTACAGGTCAGAAGCGGTCTTACAATTTGAGAGCACACTGGAGGAGATAATAGAGAGGGAGAGAGAAGTACAGGATAAACCCAATCTAACTAGGAAGGAGAGAGCAGCCCTGAAAGAATTGAGAGAAAATATGGATATTGTTATCAAACCAGCAGATAAAGGGAGCAGCATAGTTATCATGGACAAACAGCAATACCTATTTGAGGCACACAGACAATTAAACAACACGGAGCACTACACTAAACTAAGGGAACCTATATACTGGGAAACACACACAGAGATCAGGAACATTTTGCGAGAACTAGAGAGGACTAGATACCTCGGGAAGAAGCAAGTGGACTACCTGACAGGCATACAGCCACGAGCAAGGAAGTTCTATATCCTCCCCAAAATACACAAGAGCCCAGACTCATGGACCGTTCCGGGAAGAATACCACCCGGCAGGCCCATCGTGTCAGACTGCAGCAGTGAGTCATACAGGATAGCAGAGTACATTGATGCCTTCCTTAACCCACTATCGCAGAAACACTCCAGTTACATCAAGGACACGTACCACTTTGTCCGGATAGTCAATTCCATGTCAGTGCCCCCTGAGGCCATACTCTTCACCATGGACATTGAAAGCCTGTACACCAATATAGAAACTGATAGGGGTATAGAAGCAGTGAGGGATATCCTGCAGAAGAACCCCCAGCTAGAGAGACCAGACGAGGCCTTGGTGGAACTCCTTCACCTCAGCCTGACTAAAAATGACTTTGAATTCAATAATGAATTCTACTTACAAGTCAAGGGCACAGCGATGGGAAAGAAGTTTGCTCCAGCCTATGCCAATATATACATGGCAAAGTGGGAGGAAACAGTTTATCCAAAGTGTCCCAAAAAACCCATGTGTCTCTATAGATACCTGGATGACATCTGGGGAGTGTGGACTCACTCAGAGGTAGAATTGGGGGAATTTATTCAAATCCTAAACACTCATCATCCATCCATTAAGGTTAAGGCCACAACAAATAGGGAGAAAATTGACTTCCTGGACACTACGGTATTTAAACTAGCACCAGAAAACGGCAGCCAGAAACTAGCCACCAAAGTATTCTTTAAAACCACAGACACACACACCCTCCTACACACCGGGAGCCACCATCCCAAACACACCTTTAGGGGCATTGTCAAAGGACAGCTGACCCGGTTTCATCGCATTTGCACCAGGGCAGAGGACTTCCACCAAGCCACTACTATCCTCTTCTCTGCACTTAGACACAGAGGTTACAGCAGACGGAGGCTCAGACACATCAAATCTGACTTTTTAAAAAGTATCACAAATCCCCGACCACGAGACAACACAACACAGAAACTACCCTTGATAACAGGATACAGTGGGATGGCAGTGAACATCCACAAGACAGTCAAAACACAGTTTGAAAATCTACAGGAGGAAGTGGGGACACTGGGACAATACACCATAGTTTCAGCCTTCAAAAGGGGTAGAAACTTAAAAGACATACTAGTCAGTACCAAAGTACGAACAGCGCCAAACTGCGAGGTGGGAAACTGCAGGGCGTGCATATACATCAGAATTTCAAAAAGCATACACAACAGAGCTACAGGAAAGTGGGCTGAGATAGAGCAGAGGATAACTTGCGAACAAAAGAATGTAGTATATGCAATCCAGTGTAAGCAATGCCATATCATATACATAGGGGAGACAGGCAACAGCTTGAGAACCAGACTCACAGGACACCTCAGTAATATCACAAGAGGAAATCAAAACAGACCAGTTAGTAAGCACTTCCTAGAGCATGGAATGTACTCCTTAGCAATCCTGGGCCTGGAAACCAACATAAACTGGTCAAACCTCCAAAGAAAAAGAGCAGAGAGGAGATGGATCGAAAGACTACAGACGCATTCCCCAAACGGCCTAAACGAGGCCTAAAAAACCAGGCCAGCAATATAAAATGTACTCACTGAAGGGCCAACACTGCACCCCGTAAATAAGGTTTTAAAAATTGAGAAAATTAGATAGGGAAGAAGGGGAAGATCCCCTTCAGTCACCCACCCTGAAACAAATTAAGACAGGGGACCATTAAATAGGAAAGGTTCGCCTTACTTTGGAAATAGAGCCTCACAACTAGGCCCCAGAAAAGAACCTAATTCCCCAAGTAGAGAGGAGTAAAATTAGAAATTATAACTCTACAGGAGATAACCACTAGGAAGAACAGACACGTAACGACCGGTTTAATCCAGACACAACACTTGCCCAAACGTCCTAGCTTACCCCAGGGGGAAGAATACATCCCCAGCACGTGACCCTGCCCTGAAACCTAACATCTTCAGACCCCATAAACACAGATCCTCTTCTCGCCAGAGGGGCAAACTCACCCCACAACACCAGTTATACCTACGGTCGCCCAGCGGGCCCCCCTCAACCCTACCCCCCAACCTAATCCTAACATCCCGAGGACCACACACCCCAACTAAACCCTAACCCTAATTTCCAAGGGACTGGGCACCCCAACTAAACCGGACGGCACCCCAAATAACCCAAACCACACCACACTAAGGGGCTTATGTAGTAGCCCTCTGCCCTACCACTAAACCTAACACCTCCAACCCTGCTACACACCCCCATAAACCCAAACCCTCACCCCAGCAAGGGCCCAAATTCCCACTGCCGCATACTTGCATCCTGACCCCAGCCCTGACCCTAACCCTAATTTCCAAGGGATCGTGCACCCCAACTAAACCGGACAGCACCCCAAATAACCCAAACCACACCACACAAAAGGGCTTATATAATAATCCTTTGCCCTACCACTAAACCTAACACCTCCAACCCTGCCACACACCCCCACAAACCCAAACCCTCACCCCATCAAAGGGCCAGATTCACTCGGATCACCAGCAGTTAGCCTCCTATTTCAGCCCTCACATGGCCCTACCCTGAAACCTAACATCTTCACACCCCATAAACATGGGTCCTCTTCTCGCCAGAGGACTAAACTCACCCCACACCACCAGTTATGCCTCCCGCTGCCCAGCAGGCCCCCCCCAGCCCTACCCCCCAAACCTAATCCTATATTCCAGAGGACCACACACCCCAACTAAACCCTAACCCTAACCCTAATTTCCAATGGACCGCGCACCCCAACTAAACCGGACAGCACCCCAAATAACCCAAACCACACCACACTAAGGGGCTTATATAATAGTCCTTTGCCCTACCACTAAACCTTACACCTCCAACCCTGCTACACACATACTTGCCTTCTAACCCCAGCCCTGGCCCTAACCCTAACCCTAATTTCCAAGGGATCGGTCACCCCAACTAAACCAGACAGCACCCCAAATAACCCAAACCACACCACACTAAGGGGCTTATATAATAGTCCTTTGCCCTACCACTAAACCTAACACCTCCAACCCTGCTACACACCCCCATAAACCCAAACCCTCACCCCATCAAGGGGCCAAATTTACCCAGTATCACCAGCAGTTAGGCTCCGATTTCAGCCCTCCCCCCTACGGCAAGGGCTACCAAACACCCCCCCCCCCCGCAATACCATTTGCCATCCCACCCCACCGCCGTGAACACTCAACCCCCATTGCCTAACTGTACCCCGGGGCATGTCCCTCCCCACACACCCCTCAATTAGCTACTGCACAGCCCCCAGATCACAGCACCCAGTCCCTATAAGAAAGTCCCCAAACCCAAAACACTATCCATAGGCAAGAACTCCACCATTTCAACTTAAACTCCAGAATGGAGGTTAAAGAGAAGGAAGATCCCAATAAAGGCAAGTCGGGGACCGAGATGATGACAACGTGGGCCAAAAACAAAGTGGCAGGGTGAAGTGATACTGCATCTCCAGTAAGAGATCCACAAACGCTAGAGGGATATTTTGCCCACTGCCCGCATACTCGCATCCTAACCCTAACCCTAATGCGAGGGCTGATTTGCCCACTGCCCGCATACTCTCAACCTAACCCTAACCCTAACCCTAACCCTAACCCTAACCCTAACCCTAACCCTAACCCTAACCCTAACCCTAACCCTAACCCTAACCCTAACCCTAACCCTAACCCTAACCCTAACCCTAACCCTAACCCTAACCCTAACCCTAACCCTAACCCTAACCCTAGGCACACCCCGACTAACCCTGGCCACTCCCCCACAAACCCGATTACCTTTGTCAGGAGGGGCAAGATCCAAGAAAGGCAAGTGTTGGACCTGGTTAATGAAGGCGTGGGCCAGATCAAAGTGGCAGGGTCGCGTGAAATTGAATCTCAAGTGAGGAGATCAAAAAGCACAAGAGGGCTGATTTGCCCACTGCCCGCATACTCTCAACCTAACCTAACAGTGACACGCTCTTCATTCTCCCGGTCGACAAAATGCCAAGAACAAAGCCCAGATGCCCAAACGGCAAGAGAGAACCAGAAAGTTAAACCCAAGCTGGGTCCACAGAAAACAAGCCACCACTAAACTCAGGTGCAGAGACACCGAATGCCCAGTAAACACTGTCAATTTAACCCATGCATCCCCAGGCATACAGATGCCAGGTAATGATGTTTAAAAACGTCATTACCCTCATAGTTACATGCCTCTCATTATCCTGGTCCATGGGAAAACACAAGCCGAGCTTGATCAACTCCGGCTGGGTCATCTCGGGGAGGGTGTTTAATGATGAAAGACCCGAAACACCCGATGATCCGAGGATGCATTACTGATGATGTGTCCCAGTGCACACCCGGTCCATTGAACCAAGTGGTGTCGGACCATGATAATGAAAGGCATGGGCCAGATTCACCTAGCTTCACCACACAAGCCTAAGCCCAATAGCACCTCATACCTCACCACTCAAAACTCTGCAGCCTTACCTATCCCAGTCACACATATACATCCACCAGCCCAACACTCAAACCTAATCCTAAAGTCCAAGGGGGCACACACCCCCACAAACCCTCGGCACATCCCAGAGATCATGCCACACCCCCACAAACCCTAGGCACACCCCGACTAACCCTGGCCACTCCCCCACAAACCCGATTACCTTTGTCAGGAGGGGCAAGATCCAAGAAAGGCAAGTGTTGGACCTGGTTAATGAAGGCGTGGGCCAGATCAAAGTGGCAGGGTCGCGTGAAATTGAATCTCAAGTGAGGAGATCAAAAAGCACAAGAGGGCTGATTTGCCCACTGCCCGCATACTCTCAACCTAACCTAACAGTGACACGCTCTTCATTCTCCCGGTCGACAAAATGCCAAGAACAAAGCCCAGATGCCCAAACGGCAAGAGAGAACCAGAAAGTTAAACCCAAGCTGGGTCCACAGAAAACAAGCCACCACTAAACTCAGGTGCAGAGACACCGAATGCCCAGTAAACACTGTCAATTTAACCCATGCATCCCCAGGCATACAGATGCCAGGTAATGATGTTTAAAAACGTCATTACCCTCATAGTTACATGCCTCTCATTATCCTGGTCCATGGGAAAACACAAGCCGAGCTTGATCAACTCCGGCTGGGTCATCTCGGGGAGGGTGTTTAATGATGAAAGACCCGAAACACCCGATGATCCGAGGATGCATTACTGATGATGTGTCCCAGTGCACACCCGGTCCATTGAACCAAGTGGTGTCGGACCATGATAATGAAAGGCATGGGCCAGATTCACCTAGCTTCACCACACAAGCCTAAGCCCAATAGCACCTCATACCTCACCACTCAAAACTCTGCAGCCTTACCTATCCCAGTCACACATATACATCCACCAGCCCAACACTCAAACCTAATCCTAAAGTCCAAGGGGGCACACACCCCCACAAACCCTCGGCACATCCCAGAGATCATGCCACACCCCCACAAACCCTAGGCACACCCCGACTAACCCTGGCCACTCCCCCACAAACCCGATTACCTTTGTCAGGAGGGGCAAGATCCAAGAAAGGCAAGTGTTGGACCTGGTTAATGAAGGCGTGGGCCAGATCAAAGTGGCAGGGTCGCGTGAAATTGAATCTCAAGTGAGGAGATCAAAAAGCACAAGAGGGCTGATTTGCCCACTGCCCGCATACTCTCAACCTAACCTAACAGTGACACGCTCTTCATTCTCCCGGTCGACAAAATGCCAAGAACAAAGCCCAGATGCCCAAACGGCAAGAGAGAACCAGAAAGTTAAACCCAAGCTGGGTCCACAGAAAACAAGCCACCACTAAACTCAGGTGCAGAGACACCGAATGCCCAGTAAACACTGTCAATTTAACCCATGCATCCCCAGGCATACAGATGCCAGGTAATGATGTTTAAAAACGTCATTACCCTCATAGTTACATGCCTCTCATTATCCTGGTCCATGGGAAAACACAAGCCGAGCTTGATCAACTCCGGCTGGGTCATCTCGGGGAGGGTGTTTAATGATGAAAGACCCGAAACACCCGATGATCCGAGGATGCATTACTGATGATGTGTCCCAGTGCACACCCGGTCCATTGAACCAAGTGGTGTCGGACCATGATAATGAAAGGCATGGGCCAGATTCACCTAGCTTCACCACACAAGCCTAAGCCCAATAGCACCTCATACCTCACCACTCAAAACTCTGCAGCCTTACCTATCCCAGTCACACATATACATCCACCAGCCCAACACTCAAACCTAATCCTAAAGTCCAAGGGGGCACACACCCCCACAAACCCTCGGCACATCCCAGAGATCATGCCACACCCCCACAAACCCTAGGCACACCCCGACTAACCCTGGCCACTCCCCCACAAACCCGATTACCTTTGTCAGGAGGGGCAAGATCCAAGAAAGGCAAGTGTTGGACCTGGTTAATGAAGGCGTGGGCCAGATCAAAGTGGCAGGGTCGCGTGAAATTGAATCTCAAGTGAGGAGATCAAAAAGCACAAGAGGGCTGATTTGCCCACTGCCCGCATACTCTCAACCTAACCCTAATGCGCGGACCACGATAATGAAAGGCATGGGCCAGATTCACCTGGCTTCACCACACGAGCCAAATGCACCATAGCACCTCATACCTCACCACTCCAAACTCTGCAGCCTTACCTCTCCCAGTCACACATATGCATCCACCAGCCCAACACTCAAACCTAATCCTAAAGTCCAAGGGGGCACACACCCCCACAAACCCTCGGCACATCCCAGAGATCATGCCACACCCCCACAAACCCTAGGCACACCCCGACTAACCCTGGCCACACCCCCACAAACCCGAGTACCTTTGTTAGGAGGGGCAAGATCCAAGAAAGGCAAGTGTTGGACCTGGTTAATGAAGGCGTGGGCCAGATCAAAGTGGCAGGGTCGCGTGAAATTGAATCTCAAGTGAGGAGATCAAAAAGCACAAGAGGGCTGATTTGCCCACTGCCCGCATACTCTCAACCTAACCCTAACCCTAACCCTAACCCTAACCCTAACCCTAACCCTAACCCTAACCCTAACCCTAACCCATTACTGATGATGTGTCCCAGTGCACACCCGGTCCATAGAACCAAGTGGTGTCGGACCATGATAATGAAAGGCATGGGCCAGATTCACCTGGCTTGACCACAGGGGCCTATGCGCCACAGCACCTCATACCTCACCACTCCAAACTCTGCAGCCTTACCTATCCCAGTCACACATATACATCCACCAGCCCAACACTCAAACCTAATCCTAAAGTCCAAGGGGGCACACACCCCCACAAACCCTCGGCACATCCCACAGATCATGCCACACCCCCACAAACCCTAGGCACACCCCGACTAACCCTGGCCACTCCCCCACAAACCCGATTACCTTTGTCAGGAGGGGCAAGATCCAAGAAAGGCAAGTGTTGGACCTGGTTAATGAAGGCGTGGGCCAGATCAAAGTGGCAGGGTCGCGTGAAATTGAATCTCAAGTGAGGAGATCAAAAAGCACAAGAGGGCTGATTTGCCCACTGCCCGCATACTCTCAACCTAACCTAACAGTGACACGCTCTTCATTCTCCCGGTCGACAAAATGCCAAGAATAAAGCCCAGATGCCCAAACGGCGAGAGAGAACCAGAAAGTTAAACCCAAGCTGGGTCCACAGAAAACCAGTCACCACTAAACTCAGGTGCAGAGACACCGAATGCCCAGTAAACACTGTCAATTTAACCCATGCAATCCCAGGCATACAGATGCCAGGTAATGATGTTTAAAAACAACATTACCGTCATAGTTACATGCCTCTCATTATCCTGGTCCATGGGAAAACACAAGCCGAGCTTGATCAACTCCGGCTGGGTCATCTCGGGGAGGGTGTTTAATGATGAAAGACCCGAAACACCCCATGATCCGAGGATGCATTACTGATGATGTGTCCCAGTGCACACCCGGTCCATAGAACCAAGTGGTGTCGGACCATGATAATGAAAGGCATGGGCCAGATTCACCTGGCTTGACCACAGGGGCCTATGCGCCACAGCACCTCATACCTCACCACTCCAAACTCTGCAGCCTTACCTATCCCAGTCACACATATACATCCACCAGCCCAACACTCAAACCTAATCCTAAAGTCCAAGGGGGCACACACCCCCACAAACCCTCGGCACATCCCACAGATCATGCCACACCCCCACAAACCCTAGGCACACCCCGACTAACCCTGGCCACTCCCCCACAAACCCGATTACCTTTGTCAGGAGGGGCAAGATCCAAGAAAGGCAAGTGTTGGACCTGGTTAATGAAGGCGTGGGCCAGATCAAAGTGGCAGGGTCGCGTGAAATTGAATCTCAAGTGAGGAGATCAAAAAGCACAAGAGGGCTGATTTGCCCACTGCCCGCATACTCTCAACCTAACCTAACAGTGACACGCTCTTCATTCTCCCGGTCGACAAAATGCCAAGAATAAAGCCCAGATGCCCAAACGGCGAGAGAGAACCAGAAAGTTAAACCCAAGCTGGGTCCACAGAAAACCAGTCACCACTAAACTCAGGTGCAGAGACACCGAATGCCCAGTAAACACTGTCAATTTAACCCATGCAATCCCAGGCATACAGATGCCAGGTAATGATGTTTAAAAACAACATTACCGTCATAGTTACATGCCTCTCATTATCCTGGTCCATGGGAAAACACAAGCCGAGCTTGATCAACTCCGGCTGGGTCATCTCGGGGAGGGTGTTTAATGATGAAAGACCCGAAACACCCCATGATCCGAGGATGCATTACTGATGATGTGTCCCAGTGCACACCCGGTCCATAGAACCAAGTGGTGTCGGACCATGATAATGAAAGGCATGGGCCAGATTCACCTGGCTTGACCACAGGGGCCTATGCGCCACAGCACCTCATACCTCACCACTCCAAACTCTGCAGCCTTACCTATCCCAGTCACACATATACATCCACCAGCCCAACACTCAAACCTAATCCTAAAGTCCAAGGGGGCACACACCCCCACAAACCCTCGGCACATCCCAGAGATCATGCCACACCCCCACAAACCCTAGGCACACCCCGACTAACCCTGGCCACTCCCCCACAAACCCGATTACCTTTGTCAGGAGGGGCAAGATCCAAGAAAGGCAAGTGTTGGACCTGGTTAATGAAGGCGTGGGCCAGATCAAAGTGGCAGGGTCGCGTGAAATTGAATCTCAAGTGAGGAGATCAAAAAGCACAAGAGGGCTGATTTGCCCACTGCCCGCATACTCTCAACCTAACCCTAACCCTAACCCTAATCCTAAAGTCCAAGGGGGCACACACCCCCACAAACCCTCGGCACATCCCAGTGATCATGCCACACCCCCACAAACCCTAGGCACACCCCGACTAACCCTGGCCACTCCCCCACAAACCCGATTACCTTTGGCAGGAGGGGCAAGATCCAAGAAAGGCAAATGTTGGACCTGGTTAATGAAGGCGTGGGCCAGATCAAAGTGGCAGGGTCGCGTGAAATTGAATCTCAAGTGAGGAGATCAAAAAGCACAAGAGGGCTGATTTGCCCACTGCCCGCATACTCTCAACCTAACCTAACAGTGACACGCTCTTCATTCTCCCGGTCGACAAAATGCCAAGAATAAAGCCCAGATGCCCAAACGGCGAGAGAGAACCAGAAAGTTAATCCCAAGCTGGGTCCACAGAAAACCAGTCACCACTAAACTCAGGTGCAGAGACACCGAATGCCCAGTAAACACTGTCAATTTAACCAATGCAATCCCAGGCATACAGATGCCAGGTAATGATGTTTAAAAGCGTCATTACCCTGATAGTTACATGCCTCTCATTATCCTGTTCCATGGGAAAACACAAGCCGAGCTTGATCAACTCCGGCTGGGTCAACTCGGGGAGGGTGTTTAATGATGAAAGACCCGAAACACCCCATGATCCGAGGATGCATTACTGATGATGTGTTCCAGTGCACACCCGGTCCATTGAACCAAGTGGTGTCGGACCACGATAATGAAAGGCATGGGCCAGATTCACCTGGCTTGACCACATGAGCCTATGCGCCACAGCACCTCATACCTCACCACTCCAAACTCTGCAGCCTTACCTATCCCAGTCACACATATACATCCACCAGCCCAACACTCAAACCTAATCCTAAAGTCCAAGGGGGCACACACCCCCACAAACCCTCGGCACATCCCAGAGATCATGCCACACCCCCACAAACCCTAGGCACACCCCGACTAACCCTGGCCACTCCCCCACAAACCCGATTACCTTTGTCAGGAGGGGCAAGATCCAAGAAAGGCAAGTGTTGGACCTGGTTAATGAAGGCGTGGGCCAGATCAAAGTGGCAGGGTCGCGTGAAATTGAATCTCAAGTGAGGAGATCAAAAAGCACAAGAGGGCTGATTTGCCCACTGCCCGCATACTCTCAACCTAACCCTAACCCTAACCCTAATCCTAAAGTCCAAGGGGGCACACACCCCCACAAACCCTCGGCACATCCCAGTGATCATGCCACACCCCCACAAACCCTAGGCACACCCCGACTAACCCTGGCCACTCCCCCACAAACCCGATTACCTTTGGCAGGAGGGGCAAGATCCAAGAAAGGCAAATGTTGGACCTGGTTAATGAAGGCGTGGGCCAGATCAAAGTGGCAGGGTCGCGTGAAATTGAATCTCAAGTGAGGAGATCAAAAAGCACAAGAGGGCTGATTTGCCCACTGCCCGCATACTCTCAACCTAACCTAACAGTGACACGCTCTTCATTCTCCCGGTCGACAAAATGCCAAGAATAAAGCCCAGATGCCCAAACGGCGAGAGAGAACCAGAAAGTTAATCCCAAGCTGGGTCCACAGAAAACCAGTCACCACTAAACTCAGGTGCAGAGACACCGAATGCCCAGTAAACACTGTCAATTTAACCAATGCAATCCCAGGCATACAGATGCCAGGTAATGATGTTTAAAAGCGTCATTACCCTGATAGTTACATGCCTCTCATTATCCTGTTCCATGGGAAAACACAAGCCGAGCTTGATCAACTCCGGCTGGGTCAACTCGGGGAGGGTGTTTAATGATGAAAGACCCGAAACACCCCATGATCCGAGGATGCATTACTGATGATGTGTTCCAGTGCACACCCGGTCCATTGAACCAAGTGGTGTCGGACCACGATAATGAAAGGCATGGGCCAGATTCACCTGGCTTGACCACATGAGCCTATGCGCCACAGCACCTCATACCTCACCACTCCAAACTCTGCAGCCTTACCTATCCCAGTCACACATATACATCCACCAGCCCAACACTCAAACCTAATCCTAAAGTCCAAGGGGGCACACACCCCCACAAACCCTCGGCACATCCCAGAGATCATGCCACACCCCCACAAACCCTAGGCACACCCCGACTAACCCTGGCCACTCCCCCACAAACCCGATTACCTTTGTCAGGAGGGGCAAGATCCAAGAAAGGCAAGTGTTGGACCTGGTTAATGAAGGCGTGGGCCAGATCAAAGTGGCAGGGTCGCGTGAAATTGAATCTCAAGTGAGGAGATCAAAAAGCACAAGAGGGCTGATTTGCCCACTGCCCGCATACTCTCAACCTAACCCTAACCCTAACCCTAATCCTAAAGTCCAAGGGGGCACACACCCCCACAAACCCTCGGCACATCCCAGTGATCATGCCACACCCCCACAAACCCTAGGCACACCCCGACTAACCCTGGCCACTCCCCCACAAACCCGATTACCTTTGGCAGGAGGGGCAAGATCCAAGAAAGGCAAATGTTGGACCTGGTTAATGAAGGCGTGGGCCAGATCAAAGTGGCAGGGTCGCGTGAAATTGAATCTCAAGTGAGGAGATCAAAAAGCACAAGAGGGCTGATTTGCCCACTGCCCGCATACTCTCAACCTAACCTAACAGTGACACGCTCTTCATTCTCCCGGTCGACAAAATGCCAAGAATAAAGCCCAGATGCCCAAACGGCGAGAGAGAACCAGAAAGTTAATCCCAAGCTGGGTCCACAGAAAACCAGTCACCACTAAACTCAGGTGCAGAGACACCGAATGCCCAGTAAACACTGTCAATTTAACCAATGCAATCCCAGGCATACAGATGCCAGGTAATGATGTTTAAAAGCGTCATTACCCTGATAGTTACATGCCTCTCATTATCCTGTTCCATGGGAAAACACAAGCCGAGCTTGATCAACTCCGGCTGGGTCAACTCGGGGAGGGTGTTTAATGATGAAAGACCCGAAACACCCCATGATCCGAGGATGCATTACTGATGATGTGTTCCAGTGCACACCCGGTCCATTGAACCAAGTGGTGTCGGACCACGATAATGAAAGGCATGGGCCAGATTCACCTGGCTTGACCACATGAGCCTATGCGCCACAGCACCTCATACCTCACCACTCCAAACTCTGCAGCCTTACCTATCCCAGTCACACATATACATCCACCAGCCCAACACTCAAACCTAATCCTAAAGTCCAAGGGGGCACACACCCCCACAAACCCTCGGCACATCCCAGAGATCATGCCACACCCCCACAAACCCTAGGCACACCCCGACTAACCCTGGCCACTCCCCCACAAACCCGATTACCTTTGTCAGGAGGGGCAAGATCCAAGAAAGGCAAGTGTTGGACCTGGTTAATGAAGGCGTGGGCCAGATCAAAGTGGCAGGGTCGCGTGAAATTGAATCTCAAGTGAGGAGATCAAAAAGCACAAGAGGGCTGATTTGCCCACTGCCCGCATACTCTCAACCTAACCCTAACCCTAACCCTAATCCTAAAGTCCAAGGGGGCACACACCCCCACAAACCCTCGGCACATCCCAGTGATCATGCCACACCCCCACAAACCCTAGGCACACCCCGACTAACCCTGGCCACTCCCCCACAAACCCGATTACCTTTGGCAGGAGGGGCAAGATCCAAGAAAGGCAAATGTTGGACCTGGTTAATGAAGGCGTGGGCCAGATCAAAGTGGCAGGGTCGCGTGAAATTGAATCTCAAGTGAGGAGATCAAAAAGCACAAGAGGGCTGATTTGCCCACTGCCCGCATACTCTCAACCTAACCCTAACCCTAACCCTAACCCTAACCCTAACCCTAACCCTAACCCTAACCCTAACCCTAACCCTAACCCTAACCCTAACCCTAACCCTAACCCTAACCCTAACCCTAACCCAAATGCACCATAGCACCTCATACCTCACCACTCCAAACTCTGCAGCCTTACCTCTCCCAGTCACACATATGCATCCACCAGCCCAACACTCAAACCTAATCCTAAAGTCCAAGGGGGCACACACCCCCACAAACCCTCGGCACATCCCAGAGATCATGCCACACCCCCACAAACCCTAGGCACACCCCGACTAACCCTGGCCACACCCCCACAAACCCGAGTACCTTTGTCAGGAGGGGCAAGATCCAAGAAAGGCAAGTGTTGGACCTGGTTAATGAAGGCGTGGGCCAGATCAAAGTGGCAGGGTCGCGTGAAATTGAATCTCAAGTGAGGAGATCAAAAAGCACAAGAGGGCTGATTTGCCCACTGCCCGCATACTCTCAACCTAACCTAACAGTGACACGCTCTTCATTCTCCCGGTCGACAAAATGCCAAGAACAAAGCCCAGATGCCCAAACGGCAAGAGAGAACCAGAAAGTTAAACCCAAGCTGGGTCCACAGAAAACCAGTCACCACTAAACTCAGGTGCAGAGACACCGAATGCCCAGTAAACACTGTCAATTTAACCCATGCAATCCCAGGCATACAGATGCCAGGTAATGATGTTTAAAAACGTCATTACCCTCATAGTTACATGCCTCTCATCATCCTGGTCCATGGGAAAACACAAGCCGAGCTTGATCAACTCCGGCTGGGTCATCTCGGGGAGGGTGTTTAATGATGAAAGACCCGAAACACCCCATGATCCGAGGATGCATTACTGATGATGTGTCCCAGTGCACACCCGGTCCATTGAACCAAGTGGTGTCGGACCACGATAATGAAAGGCATGGGCCAGATTCACCTGGCTTCACCACACGAGCCAAATGCACCATAGCACCTCATACCTCACCACTCCAAACTCTGCAGCCTTACCTCTCCCAGTCACACATATGCATCCACCAGCCCAACACTCAAACCTAATCCTAAAGTCCAAGGGGGCACACACCCCCACAAACCCTCGGCACATCCCAGAGATCATGCCACACCCCCACAAACCCTAGGCACACCCCGACTAACCCTGGCCACACCCCCACAAACCCGAGTACCTTTGTTAGGAGGGGCAAGATCCAAGAAAGGCAAGTGTTGGACCTGGTTAATGAAGGCGTGGGCCAGATCAAAGTGGCAGGGTCGCGTGAAATTGAATCTCAAGTGAGGAGATCAAAAAGCACAAGAGGGCTGATTTGCCCACTGCCCGCATACTCTCAACCTAACCTAACAGTGACACGCTCTTCATTCTCCCGGTCGACAAAATGCCAAGAATAAAGCCCAGATGCCCAAACGGCGAGAGAGAACCAGAAAGTTAAACCCAAGCTGGGTCCACAGAAAACCAGTCACCACTAAACTCAGGTGCAGAGACACCGAATGCCCAGTAAACACTGTCAATTTAACCCATGCAATCCCAGGCATACAGATGCCAGGTAATGATGTTTAAAAACAACATTACCGTCATAGTTACATGCCTCTCATTATCCTGGTCCATGGGAAAACACAAGCCGAGCTTGATCAACTCCGGCTGGGTCATCTCGGGGAGGGTGTTTAATGATGAAAGACCCGAAACACCCGATGATCCGAGGATGCATTACTGATGATGTGTCCCAGTGCACACCCGGTCCATTGAACCAAGTGGTGTCGGACCATGATAATGAAAGGCATGGGCCAGATTCACCTGGCTTCACCACTAAGCCCCATAGCACCTCATACCTCACCACTCAAAACTCTGCAGCCTTACCTAGCCCAGTCACACATATACATCCACCAGCCCAACACTCAAAACTAAACCTAAAGTCCAAGGGGGCACACACCCCCACAAACCCTCGGCACATCCCGGTGATCATGCCACACCCCCACAAACCCAAGGCACACCCCGACTAACCCTGGCCACACCCCCACAAACCCAATTACCTTTGTCAGGAAGGGCAAGATCCAAGAAAGGCAAGTGTTGGACCTGGTTAATGAAGGCGTGGGCCAGATCAAAGTGGCAGGGTCGCGTGAAATTGAATCTCAAGTGAGGAGATCAAAAAGCACAAGAGGGCTGATTTGCCCACTGCCCGCATACTCTCAACCTAACCTAACAGTGACACGCTCTTCATTCTCCCGGTCGACAAAATGCCAAGAATAAAGCCCAGATGCCCAAACGGCGAGAGAGAACCAGAAAGTTAAACCCAAGCTGGGTCCACAGAAAACCAGTCACCACTAAACTCAGGTGCAGAGACACCGAATGCCCAGTAAACACTGTCAATTTAACCCATGCAATCCCAGGCATACAGATGCCAGGTAATGATGTTTAAAAACAACATTACCGTCATAGTTACATGCCTCTCATTATCCTGGTCCATGGGAAAACACAAGCCGAGCTTGATCAACTCCGGCTGGGTCATCTCGGGGAGGGTGTTTAATGATGAAAGACCCGAAACACCCGATGATCCGAGGATGCATTACTGATGATGTGTCCCAGTGCACACCCGGTCCATTGAACCAAGTGGTGTCGGACCATGATAATGAAAGGCATGGGCCAGATTCACCTAGCTTCACCACACAAGCCTAAGCCCAATAGCACCTCATACCTCACCACTCAAAACTCTGCAGCCTTACCTATCCCAGTCACACATATACATCCACCAGCCCAACACTCAAACCTAATCCTAAAGTCCAAGGGGGCACACACCCCCACAAACCCTCGGCACATCCCAGAGATCATGCCACACCCCCACAAACCCTAGGCACACCCCGACTAACCCTGGCCACTCCCCCACAAACCCGATTACCTTTGTCAGGAGGGGCAAGATCCAAGAAAGGCAAGTGTTGGACCTGGTTAATGAAGGCGTGGGCCAGATCAAAGTGGCAGGGTCGCGTGAAATTGAATCTCAAGTGAGGAGATCAAAAAGCACAAGAGGGCTGATTTGCCCACTGCCCGCATACTCTCAACCTAACCCTAACCCTAACCCTAACCCTAACCCTAACCCTAACCCTAACCCTAACCCTAACCCTAATGCGCGGACCACGATAATGAAAGGCATGGGCCAGATTCACCTGGCTTCACCACACGAGCCAAATGCACCATAGCACCTCATACCTCACCACTCCAAACTCTGCAGCCTTACCTCTCCCAGTCACACATATGCATCCACCAGCCCAACACTCAAACCTAATCCTAAAGTCCAAGGGGGCACACACCCCCACAAACCCTCGGCACATCCCAGAGATCATGCCACACCCCCACAAACCCTAGGCACACCCCGACTAACCCTGGCCACACCCCCACAAACCCGAGTACCTTTGTTAGGAGGGGCAAGATCCAAGAAAGGCAAGTGTTGGACCTGGTTAATGAAGGCGTGGGCCAGATCAAAGTGGCAGGGTCGCGTGAAATTGAATCTCAAGTGAGGAGATCAAAAAGCACAAGAGGGCTGATTTGCCCACTGCCCGCATACTCTCAACCTAACCCTAACCCTAACCCTAACCCTAACCCTAACCCTAACCCTAACCCTAACCCTAACCCTAACCCATTACTGATGATGTGTCCCAGTGCACACCCGGTCCATAGAACCAAGTGGTGTCGGACCATGATAATGAAAGGCATGGGCCAGATTCACCTGGCTTGACCACAGGGGCCTATGCGCCACAGCACCTCATACCTCACCACTCCAAACTCTGCAGCCTTACCTATCCCAGTCACACATATACATCCACCAGCCCAACACTCAAACCTAATCCTAAAGTCCAAGGGGGCACACACCCCCACAAACCCTCGGCACATCCCACAGATCATGCCACACCCCCACAAACCCTAGGCACACCCCGACTAACCCTGGCCACTCCCCCACAAACCCGATTACCTTTGTCAGGAGGGGCAAGATCCAAGAAAGGCAAGTGTTGGACCTGGTTAATGAAGGCGTGGGCCAGATCAAAGTGGCAGGGTCGCGTGAAATTGAATCTCAAGTGAGGAGATCAAAAAGCACAAGAGGGCTGATTTGCCCACTGCCCGCATACTCTCAACCTAACCTAACAGTGACACGCTCTTCATTCTCCCGGTCGACAAAATGCCAAGAATAAAGCCCAGATGCCCAAACGGCGAGAGAGAACCAGAAAGTTAAACCCAAGCTGGGTCCACAGAAAACCAGTCACCACTAAACTCAGGTGCAGAGACACCGAATGCCCAGTAAACACTGTCAATTTAACCCATGCAATCCCAGGCATACAGATGCCAGGTAATGATGTTTAAAAACAACATTACCGTCATAGTTACATGCCTCTCATTATCCTGGTCCATGGGAAAACACAAGCCGAGCTTGATCAACTCCGGCTGGGTCATCTCGGGGAGGGTGTTTAATGATGAAAGACCCGAAACACCCCATGATCCGAGGATGCATTACTGATGATGTGTCCCAGTGCACACCCGGTCCATAGAACCAAGTGGTGTCGGACCATGATAATGAAAGGCATGGGCCAGATTCACCTGGCTTGACCACAGGGGCCTATGCGCCACAGCACCTCATACCTCACCACTCCAAACTCTGCAGCCTTACCTATCCCAGTCACACATATACATCCACCAGCCCAACACTCAAACCTAATCCTAAAGTCCAAGGGGGCACACACCCCCACAAACCCTCGGCACATCCCACAGATCATGCCACACCCCCACAAACCCTAGGCACACCCCGACTAACCCTGGCCACTCCCCCACAAACCCGATTACCTTTGTCAGGAGGGGCAAGATCCAAGAAAGGCAAGTGTTGGACCTGGTTAATGAAGGCGTGGGCCAGATCAAAGTGGCAGGGTCGCGTGAAATTGAATCTCAAGTGAGGAGATCAAAAAGCACAAGAGGGCTGATTTGCCCACTGCCCGCATACTCTCAACCTAACCTAACAGTGACACGCTCTTCATTCTCCCGGTCGACAAAATGCCAAGAATAAAGCCCAGATGCCCAAACGGCGAGAGAGAACCAGAAAGTTAAACCCAAGCTGGGTCCACAGAAAACCAGTCACCACTAAACTCAGGTGCAGAGACACCGAATGCCCAGTAAACACTGTCAATTTAACCCATGCAATCCCAGGCATACAGATGCCAGGTAATGATGTTTAAAAACAACATTACCGTCATAGTTACATGCCTCTCATTATCCTGGTCCATGGGAAAACACAAGCCGAGCTTGATCAACTCCGGCTGGGTCATCTCGGGGAGGGTGTTTAATGATGAAAGACCCGAAACACCCCATGATCCGAGGATGCATTACTGATGATGTGTCCCAGTGCACACCCGGTCCATAGAACCAAGTGGTGTCGGACCATGATAATGAAAGGCATGGGCCAGATTCACCTGGCTTGACCACAGGGGCCTATGCGCCACAGCACCTCATACCTCACCACTCCAAACTCTGCAGCCTTACCTATCCCAGTCACACATATACATCCACCAGCCCAACACTCAAACCTAATCCTAAAGTCCAAGGGGGCACACACCCCCACAAACCCTCGGCACATCCCACAGATCATGCCACACCCCCACAAACCCTAGGCACACCCCGACTAACCCTGGCCACTCCCCCACAAACCCGATTACCTTTGTCAGGAGGGGCAAGATCCAAGAAAGGCAAGTGTTGGACCTGGTTAATGAAGGCGTGGGCCAGATCAAAGTGGCAGGGTCGCGTGAAATTGAATCTCAAGTGAGGAGATCAAAAAGCACAAGAGGGCTGATTTGCCCACTGCCCGCATACTCTCAACCTAACCCTAACCCTAACCCTAACCCTAACCCTAACCCTAACCCTAACCCTAACCCTAACCCATGCAATCCCAGGCATACAGATGCCAGGTAATGATGTTTAAAAACAACATTACCATCATAGTTACATGTCTCTCATTATCCTGGTCCATGGGAAAACACAAGCCGAGCTTGATCAACTCCGGCTGGGTCATCTCGGGGAGGGTGTTTAATGATGAAAGACCCGAAACACCCGATGATCCGAGGATGCATTACTGATGATGTGTCCCAGTGCACACCCGGTCCATTGAACCAAGTGGTGTCGGACCATGATAATGAAAGGCATGGGCCAGATTCACCTGGCTTCACCACTAAGCCCCATAGCACCTCATACCTCACCACTCAAAACTCTGCAGCCTTACCTATCCCAGTCACATATACATCCACCAGCCCAACACTCAAACCTAATCCTAAAGTCCAAGGGGGCACACACCCCCACAAACCCTCGGCACATCCCAGAGATCATGCCACACCCCCACAAACCCTAGGCACACCCCGACTAACCCTGGCCACTCCCCCACAAACCCGATTACCTTTGTCAGGAGGGGCAAGATCCAAGAAAGGCAAGTGTTGGACCTGGTTAATGAAGGCGTGGGCCAGATCAAAGTGGCAGGGTCGCGTGAAATTGAATCTCAAGTGAGGAGATCAAAAAGCACAAGAGGGCTGATTTGCCCACTGCCCGCATACTCTCAACCTAACCTAACAGTGACACGCTCTTCATTCTCCCGGTCGACAAAATGCCAAGAATAAAGCCCAGATGCCCAAACGGCGAGAGAGAACCAGAAAGTTAAACCCAAGCTGGGTCCACAGAAAACCAGTCACCACTAAACTCAGGTGCAGAGACACCGAATGCCCAGTAAACACTGTCAATTTAACCCATGCAATCCCAGGCATACAGATGCCAGGTAAGGATGTTTAAAAACAACATTACCATCATAGTTACATGTCTCTCATTATCCTGGTCCATGGGAAAACACAAGCCGAGCTTGATCAACTCCGGCTGGGTCATCTCGGGGAGGGTGTTTAATGATGAAAGACCCGAAACACCCGATGATCCGAGGATGCATTACTGATGATGTGTCCCAGTGCACACCCGGTCCATTGAACCAAGTGGTGTCGGACCATGATAATGAAAGGCATGGGCCAGATTCACCTGGCTTCACCACTAAGCCCCATAGCACCTCATACCTCACCACTCAAAACTCTGCAGCCTTACCTATCCCAGTCACATATACATCCACCAGCCCAACACTCAAACCTAATCCTAAAGTCCAAGGGGGCACACACCCCCACAAACCCTCGGCACATCCCAGAGATCATGCCACACCCCCACAAACCCTAGGCACACCCCGACTAACCCTGGCCACTCCCCCACAAACCCGATTACCTTTGTCAGGAGGGGCAAGATCCAAGAAAGGCAAGTGTTGGACCTGGTTAATGAAGGCGTGGGCCAGATCAAAGTGGCAGGGTCGCGTGAAATTGAATCTCAAGTGAGGAGATCAAAAAGCACAAGAGGGCTGATTTGCCCACTGCCCGCATACTCTCAACCTAACCTAACAGTGACACGCTCTTCATTCTCCCGGTCGACAAAATGCCAAGAATAAAGCCCAGATGCCCAAACGGCGAGAGAGAACCAGAAAGTTAAACCCAAGCTGGGTCCACAGAAAACCAGTCACCACTAAACTCAGGTGCAGAGACACCGAATGCCCAGTAAACACTGTCAATTTAACCCATGCAATCCCAGGCATACAGATGCCAGGTAATGATGTTTAAAAACAACATTACCATCATAGTTACATGTCTCTCATTATCCTGGTCCATGGGAAAACACAAGCCGAGCTTGATCAACTCCGGCTGGGTCATCTCGGGGAGGGTGTTTAATGATGAAAGACCCGAAACACCCGATGATCCGAGGATGCATTACTGATGATGTGTCCCAGTGCACACCCGGTCCATTGAACCAAGTGGTGTCGGACCATGATAATGAAAGGCATGGGCCAGATTCACCTGGCTTCACCACTAAGCCCCATAGCACCTCATACCTCACCACTCAAAACTCTGCAGCCTTACCTATCCCAGTCACATATACATCCACCAGCCCAACACTCAAACCTAATCCTAAAGTCCAAGGGGGCACACACCCCCACAAACCCTCGGCACATCCCAGAGATCATGCCACACCCCCACAAACCCTAGGCACACCCCGACTAACCCTGGCCACTCCCCCACAAACCCGATTACCTTTGTCAGGAGGGGCAAGATCCAAGAAAGGCAAGTGTTGGACCTGGTTAATGAAGGCGTGGGCCAGATCAAAGTGGCAGGGTCGCGTGAAATTGAATCTCAAGTGAGGAGATCAAAAAGCACAAGAGGGCTGATTTGCCCACTGCCCGCATACTCTCAACCTAACCTAACAGTGACACGCTCTTCATTCTCCCGGTCGACAAAATGCCAAGAATAAAGCCCAGATGCCCAAACGGCGAGAGAGAACCAGAAAGTTAAACCCAAGCTGGGTCCACAGAAAACCAGTCACCACTAAACTCAGGTGCAGAGACACCGAATGCCCAGTAAACACTGTCAATTTAACCCATGCAATCCCAGGCATACAGATGCCAGGTAATGATGTTTAAAAACAACATTACCATCATAGTTACATGTCTCTCATTATCCTGGTCCATGGGAAAACACAAGCCGAGCTTGATCAACTCCGGCTGGGTCATCTCGGGGAGGGTGTTTAATGATGAAAGACCCGAAACACCCGATGATCCGAGGATGCATTACTGATGATGTGTCCCAGTGCACACCCGGTCCATTGAACCAAGTGGTGTCGGACCATGATAATGAAAGGCATGGGCCAGATTCACCTGGCTTCACCACTAAGCCCCATAGCACCTCATACCTCACCACTCAAAACTCTGCAGCCTTACCTATCCCAGTCACATATACATCCACCAGCCCAACACTCAAACCTAATCCTAAAGTCCAAGGGGGCACACACCCCCACAAACCCTCGGCACATCCCAGAGATCATGCCACACCCCCACAAACCCTAGGCACACCCCGACTAACCCTGGCCACTCCCCCACAAACCCGATTACCTTTGTCAGGAGGGGCAAGATCCAAGAAAGGCAAGTGTTGGACCTGGTTAATGAAGGCGTGGGCCAGATCAAAGTGGCAGGGTCGCGTGAAATTGAATCTCAAGTGAGGAGATCAAAAAGCACAAGAGGGCTGATTTGCCCACTGCCCGCATACTCTCAACCTAACCTAACAGTGACACGCTCTTCATTCTCCCGGTCGACAAAATGCCAAGAATAAAGCCCAGATGCCCAAACGGCGAGAGAGAACCAGAAAGTTAAACCCAAGCTGGGTCCACAGAAAACCAGTCACCACTAAACTCAGGTGCAGAGACACCGAATGCCCAGTAAACACTGTCAATTTAACCCATGCAATCCCAGGCATACAGATGCCAGGTAATGATGTTTAAAAACAACATTACCATCATAGTTACATGTCTCTCATTATCCTGGTCCATGGGAAAACACAAGCCGAGCTTGATCAACTCCGGCTGGGTCATCTCGGGGAGGGTGTTTAATGATGAAAGACCCGAAACACCCGATGATCCGAGGATGCATTACTGATGATGTGTCCCAGTGCACACCCGGTCCATTGAACCAAGTGGTGTCGGACCATGATAATGAAAGGCATGGGCCAGATTCACCTGGCTTCACCACTAAGCCCCATAGCACCTCATACCTCACCACTCAAAACTCTGCAGCCTTACCTATCCCAGTCACATATACATCCACCAGCCCAACACTCAAACCTAATCCTAAAGTCCAAGGGGGCACACACCCCCACAAACCCTCGGCACATCCCAGAGATCATGCCACACCCCCACAAACCCTAGGCACACCCCGACTAACCCTGGCCACTCCCCCACAAACCCGATTACCTTTGTCAGGAGGGGCAAGATCCAAGAAAGGCAAGTGTTGGACCTGGTTAATGAAGGCGTGGGCCAGATCAAAGTGGCAGGGTCGCGTGAAATTGAATCTCAAGTGAGGAGATCAAAAAGCACAAGAGGGCTGATTTGCCCACTGCCCGCATACTCTCAACCTAACCTAACAGTGACACGCTCTTCATTCTCCCGGTCGACAAAATGCCAAGAATAAAGCCCAGATGCCCAAACGGCGAGAGAGAACCAGAAAGTTAAACCCAAGCTGGGTCCACAGAAAACCAGTCACCACTAAACTCAGGTGCAGAGACACCGAATGCCCAGTAAACACTGTCAATTTAACCCATGCAATCCCAGGCATACAGATGCCAGGTAATGATGTTTAAAAACAACATTACCATCATAGTTACATGTCTCTCATTATCCTGGTCCATGGGAAAACACAAGCCGAGCTTGATCAACTCCGGCTGGGTCATCTCGGGGAGGGTGTTTAATGATGAAAGACCCGAAACACCCGATGATCCGAGGATGCATTACTGATGATGTGTCCCAGTGCACACCCGGTCCATTGAACCAAGTGGTGTCGGACCATGATAATGAAAGGCATGGGCCAGATTCACCTGGCTTCACCACTAAGCCCCATAGCACCTCATACCTCACCACTCAAAACTCTGCAGCCTTACCTATCCCAGTCACATATACATCCACCAGCCCAACACTCAAACCTAATCCTAAAGTCCAAGGGGGCACACACCCCCACAAACCCTCGGCACATCCCAGAGATCATGCCACACCCCCACAAACCCTAGGCACACCCCGACTAACCCTGGCCACTCCCCCACAAACCCGATTACCTTTGTCAGGAGGGGCAAGATCCAAGAAAGGCAAGTGTTGGACCTGGTTAATGAAGGCGTGGGCCAGATCAAAGTGGCAGGGTCGCGTGAAATTGAATCTCAAGTGAGGAGATCAAAAAGCACAAGAGGGCTGATTTGCCCACTGCCCGCATACTCTCAACCTAACCTAACAGTGACACGCTCTTCATTCTCCCGGTCGACAAAATGCCAAGAATAAAGCCCAGATGCCCAAACGGCGAGAGAGAACCAGAAAGTTAAACCCAAGCTGGGTCCACAGAAAACCAGTCACCACTAAACTCAGGTGCAGAGACACCGAATGCCCAGTAAACACTGTCAATTTAACCCATGCAATCCCAGGCATACAGATGCCAGGTAATGATGTTTAAAAACAACATTACCATCATAGTTACATGTCTCTCATTATCCTGGTCCATGGGAAAACACAAGCCGAGCTTGATCAACTCCGGCTGGGTCATCTCGGGGAGGGTGTTTAATGATGAAAGACCCGAAACACCCGATGATCCGAGGATGCATTACTGATGATGTGTCCCAGTGCACACCCGGTCCATTGAACCAAGTGGTGTCGGACCATGATAATGAAAGGCATGGGCCAGATTCACCTGGCTTCACCACTAAGCCCCATAGCACCTCATACCTCACCACTCAAAACTCTGCAGCCTTACCTATCCCAGTCACATATACATCCACCAGCCCAACACTCAAACCTAATCCTAAAGTCCAAGGGGGCACACACCCCCACAAACCCTCGGCACATCCCAGAGATCATGCCACACCCCCACAAACCCTAGGCACACCCCGACTAACCCTGGCCACTCCCCCACAAACCCGATTACCTTTGTCAGGAGGGGCAAGATCCAAGAAAGGCAAGTGTTGGACCTGGTTAATGAAGGCGTGGGCCAGATCAAAGTGGCAGGGTCGCGTGAAATTGAATCTCAAGTGAGGAGATCAAAAAGCACAAGAGGGCTGATTTGCCCACTGCCCGCATACTCTCAACCTAACCTAACAGTGACACGCTCTTCATTCTCCCGGTCGACAAAATGCCAAGAATAAAGCCCAGATGCCCAAACGGCGAGAGAGAACCAGAAAGTTAAACCCAAGCTGGGTCCACAGAAAACCAGTCACCACTAAACTCAGGTGCAGAGACACCGAATGCCCAGTAAACACTGTCAATTTAACCCATGCAATCCCAGGCATACAGATGCCAGGTAATGATGTTTAAAAACAACATTACCATCATAGTTACATGTCTCTCATTATCCTGGTCCATGGGAAAACACAAGCCGAGCTTGATCAACTCCGGCTGGGTCATCTCGGGGAGGGTGTTTAATGATGAAAGACCCGAAACACCCGATGATCCGAGGATGCATTACTGATGATGTGTCCCAGTGCACACCCGGTCCATTGAACCAAGTGGTGTCGGACCATGATAATGAAAGGCATGGGCCAGATTCACCTGGCTTCACCACTAAGCCCCATAGCACCTCATACCTCACCACTCAAAACTCTGCAGCCTTACCTATCCCAGTCACATATACATCCACCAGCCCAACACTCAAACCTAATCCTAAAGTCCAAGGGGGCACACACCCCCACAAACCCTCGGCACATCCCAGAGATCATGCCACACCCCCACAAACCCTAGGCACACCCCGACTAACCCTGGCCACTCCCCCACAAACCCGATTACCTTTGTCAGGAGGGGCAAGATCCAAGAAAGGCAAGTGTTGGACCTGGTTAATGAAGGCGTGGGCCAGATCAAAGTGGCAGGGTCGCGTGAAATTGAATCTCAAGTGAGGAGATCAAAAAGCACAAGAGGGCTGATTTGCCCACTGCCCGCATACTCTCAACCTAACCTAACAGTGACACGCTCTTCATTCTCCCGGTCGACAAAATGCCAAGAATAAAGCCCAGATGCCCAAACGGCGAGAGAGAACCAGAAAGTTAAACCCAAGCTGGGTCCACAGAAAACCAGTCACCACTAAACTCAGGTGCAGAGACACCGAATGCCCAGTAAACACTGTCAATTTAACCCATGCAATCCCAGGCATACAGATGCCAGGTAATGATGTTTAAAAACAACATTACCATCATAGTTACATGTCTCTCATTATCCTGGTCCATGGGAAAACACAAGCCGAGCTTGATCAACTCCGGCTGGGTCATCTCGGGGAGGGTGTTTAATGATGAAAGACCCGAAACACCCGATGATCCGAGGATGCATTACTGATGATGTGTCCCAGTGCACACCCGGTCCATTGAACCAAGTGGTGTCGGACCATGATAATGAAAGGCATGGGCCAGATTCACCTGGCTTCACCACTAAGCCCCATAGCACCTCATACCTCACCACTCAAAACTCTGCAGCCTTACCTATCCCAGTCACATATACATCCACCAGCCCAACACTCAAACCTAATCCTAAAGTCCAAGGGGGCACACACCCCCACAAACCCTCGGCACATCCCAGAGATCATGCCACACCCCCACAAACCCTAGGCACACCCCGACTAACCCTGGCCACTCCCCCACAAACCCGATTACCTTTGTCAGGAGGGGCAAGATCCAAGAAAGGCAAGTGTTGGACCTGGTTAATGAAGGCGTGGGCCAGATCAAAGTGGCAGGGTCGCGTGAAATTGAATCTCAAGTGAGGAGATCAAAAAGCACAAGAGGGCTGATTTGCCCACTGCCCGCATACTCTCAACCTAACCTAACAGTGACACGCTCTTCATTCTCCCGGTCGACAAAATGCCAAGAATAAAGCCCAGATGCCCAAACGGCGAGAGAGAACCAGAAAGTTAAACCCAAGCTGGGTCCACAGAAAACCAGTCACCACTAAACTCAGGTGCAGAGACACCGAATGCCCAGTAAACACTGTCAATTTAACCCATGCAATCCCAGGCATACAGATGCCAGGTAATGATGTTTAAAAACAACATTACCATCATAGTTACATGTCTCTCATTATCCTGGTCCATGGGAAAACACAAGCCGAGCTTGATCAACTCCGGCTGGGTCATCTCGGGGAGGGTGTTTAATGATGAAAGACCCGAAACACCCGATGATCCGAGGATGCATTACTGATGATGTGTCCCAGTGCACACCCGGTCCATTGAACCAAGTGGTGTCGGACCATGATAATGAAAGGCATGGGCCAGATTCACCTGGCTTCACCACTAAGCCCCATAGCACCTCATACCTCACCACTCAAAACTCTGCAGCCTTACCTATCCCAGTCACATATACATCCACCAGCCCAACACTCAAACCTAATCCTAAAGTCCAAGGGGGCACACACCCCCACAAACCCTCGGCACATCCCAGAGATCATGCCACACCCCCACAAACCCTAGGCACACCCCGACTAACCCTGGCCACTCCCCCACAAACCCGATTACCTTTGTCAGGAGGGGCAAGATCCAAGAAAGGCAAGTGTTGGACCTGGTTAATGAAGGCGTGGGCCAGATCAAAGTGGCAGGGTCGCGTGAAATTGAATCTCAAGTGAGGAGATCAAAAAGCACAAGAGGGCTGATTTGCCCACTGCCCGCATACTCTCAACCTAACCTAACAGTGACACGCTCTTCATTCTCCCGGTCGACAAAATGCCAAGAATAAAGCCCAGATGCCCAAACGGCGAGAGAGAACCAGAAAGTTAAACCCAAGCTGGGTCCACAGAAAACCAGTCACCACTAAACTCAGGTGCAGAGACACCGAATGCCCAGTAAACACTGTCAATTTAACCCATGCAATCCCAGGCATACAGATGCCAGGTAATGATGTTTAAAAACAACATTACCATCATAGTTACATGTCTCTCATTATCCTGGTCCATGGGAAAACACAAGCCGAGCTTGATCAACTCCGGCTGGGTCATCTCGGGGAGGGTGTTTAATGATGAAAGACCCGAAACACCCGATGATCCGAGGATGCATTACTGATGATGTGTCCCAGTGCACACCCGGTCCATTGAACCAAGTGGTGTCGGACCATGATAATGAAAGGCATGGGCCAGATTCACCTGGCTTCACCACTAAGCCCCATAGCACCTCATACCTCACCACTCAAAACTCTGCAGCCTTACCTATCCCAGTCACATATACATCCACCAGCCCAACACTCAAACCTAATCCTAAAGTCCAAGGGGGCACACACCCCCACAAACCCTCGGCACATCCCAGAGATCATGCCACACCCCCACAAACCCTAGGCACACCCCGACTAACCCTGGCCACTCCCCCACAAACCCGATTACCTTTGTCAGGAGGGGCAAGATCCAAGAAAGGCAAGTGTTGGACCTGGTTAATGAAGGCGTGGGCCAGATCAAAGTGGCAGGGTCGCGTGAAATTGAATCTCAAGTGAGGAGATCAAAAAGCACAAGAGGGCTGATTTGCCCACTGCCCGCATACTCTCAACCTAACCTAACAGTGACACGCTCTTCATTCTCCCGGTCGACAAAATGCCAAGAATAAAGCCCAGATGCCCAAACGGCGAGAGAGAACCAGAAAGTTAAACCCAAGCTGGGTCCACAGAAAACCAGTCACCACTAAACTCAGGTGCAGAGACACCGAATGCCCAGTAAACACTGTCAATTTAACCCATGCAATCCCAGGCATACAGATGCCAGGTAATGATGTTTAAAAACAACATTACCATCATAGTTACATGTCTCTCATTATCCTGGTCCATGGGAAAACACAAGCCGAGCTTGATCAACTCCGGCTGGGTCATCTCGGGGAGGGTGTTTAATGATGAAAGACCCGAAACACCCGATGATCCGAGGATGCATTACTGATGATGTGTCCCAGTGCACACCCGGTCCATTGAACCAAGTGGTGTCGGACCATGATAATGAAAGGCATGGGCCAGATTCACCTGGCTTCACCACTAAGCCCCATAGCACCTCATACCTCACCACTCAAAACTCTGCAGCCTTACCTATCCCAGTCACATATACATCCACCAGCCCAACACTCAAACCTAATCCTAAAGTCCAAGGGGGCACACACCCCCACAAACCCTCGGCACATCCCAGAGATCATGCCACACCCCCACAAACCCTAGGCACACCCCGACTAACCCTGGCCACTCCCCCACAAACCCGATTACCTTTGTCAGGAGGGGCAAGATCCAAGAAAGGCAAGTGTTGGACCTGGTTAATGAAGGCGTGGGCCAGATCAAAGTGGCAGGGTCGCGTGAAATTGAATCTCAAGTGAGGAGATCAAAAAGCACAAGAGGGCTGATTTGCCCACTGCCCGCATACTCTCAACCTAACCTAACAGTGACACGCTCTTCATTCTCCCGGTCGACAAAATGCCAAGAATAAAGCCCAGATGCCCAAACGGCGAGAGAGAACCAGAAAGTTAAACCCAAGCTGGGTCCACAGAAAACCAGTCACCACTAAACTCAGGTGCAGAGACACCGAATGCCCAGTAAACACTGTCAATTTAACCCATGCAATCCCAGGCATACAGATGCCAGGTAATGATGTTTAAAAACAACATTACCATCATAGTTACATGTCTCTCATTATCCTGGTCCATGGGAAAACACAAGCCGAGCTTGATCAACTCCGGCTGGGTCATCTCGGGGAGGGTGTTTAATGATGAAAGACCCGAAACACCCGATGATCCGAGGATGCATTACTGATGATGTGTCCCAGTGCACACCCGGTCCATTGAACCAAGTGGTGTCGGACCATGATAATGAAAGGCATGGGCCAGATTCACCTGGCTTCACCACTAAGCCCCATAGCACCTCATACCTCACCACTCAAAACTCTGCAGCCTTACCTATCCCAGTCACATATACATCCACCAGCCCAACACTCAAACCTAATCCTAAAGTCCAAGGGGGCACACACCCCCACAAACCCTCGGCACATCCCAGAGATCATGCCACACCCCCACAAACCCTAGGCACACCCCGACTAACCCTGGCCACTCCCCCACAAACCCGATTACCTTTGTCAGGAGGGGCAAGATCCAAGAAAGGCAAGTGTTGGACCTGGTTAATGAAGGCGTGGGCCAGATCAAAGTGGCAGGGTCGCGTGAAATTGAATCTCAAGTGAGGAGATCAAAAAGCACAAGAGGGCTGATTTGCCCACTGCCCGCATACTCTCAACCTAACCCTAACCCTAACCCTAACCCTAACCCTAACCCTAACCCTAACCCTAACCCTAACCCTAACCCTAACCCTAACCCTAACCCTAACCCTAACCCAAATGCACCATAGCACCTCATACCTCACCACTCCAAACTCTGCAGCCTTACCTCTCCCAGTCACACATATGCATCCACCAGCCCAACACTCAAACCTAATCCTAAAGTCCAAGGGGGCACACACCCCCACAAACCCTCGGCACATCCCAGAGATCATGCCACACCCCCACAAACCCTAGGCACACCCCGACTAACCCTGGCCACACCCCCACAAACCCGAGTACCTTTGTCAGGAGGGGCAAGATCCAAGAAAGGCAAGTGTTGGACCTGGTTAATGAAGGCGTGGGCCAGATCAAAGTGGCAGGGTCGCGTGAAATTGAATCTCAAGTGAGGAGATCAAAAAGCACAAGAGGGCTGATTTGCCCACTGCCCGCATACTCTCAACCTAACCTAACAGTGACACGCTCTTCATTCTCCCGGTCGACAAAATGCCAAGAACAAAGCCCAGATGCCCAAACGGCAAGAGAGAACCAGAAAGTTAAACCCAAGCTGGGTCCACAGAAAACCAGTCACCACTAAACTCAGGTGCAGAGACACCGAATGCCCAGTAAACACTGTCAATTTAACCCATGCAATCCCAGGCATACAGATGCCAGGTAATGATGTTTAAAAACGTCATTACCCTCATAGTTACATGCCTCTCATCATCCTGGTCCATGGGAAAACACAAGCCGAGCTTGATCAACTCCGGCTGGGTCATCTCGGGGAGGGTGTTTAATGATGAAAGACCCGAAACACCCCATGATCCGAGGATGCATTACTGATGATGTGTCCCAGTGCACACCCGGTCCATTGAACCAAGTGGTGTCGGACCATGATAATGAAAGGCATGGGCCAGATTCACCTAGCTTCACCACACAAGCCTAAGCCCAATAGCACCTCATACCTCACCACTCAAAACTCTGCAGCCTTACCTATCCCAGTCACACATATACATCCACCAGCCCAACACTCAAACCTAATCCTAAAGTCCAAGGGGGCACACACCCCCACAAACCCTCGGCACATCCCAGAGATCATGCCACACCCCCACAAACCCTAGGCACACCCCGACTAACCCTGGCCACTCCCCCACAAACCCGATTACCTTTGTCAGGAGGGGCAAGATCCAAGAAAGGCAAGTGTTGGACCTGGTTAATGAAGGCGTGGGCCAGATCAAAGTGGCAGGGTCGCGTGAAATTGAATCTCAAGTGAGGAGATCAAAAAGCACAAGAGGGCTGATTTGCCCACTGCCCGCATACTCTCAACCTAACCTAACAGTGACACGCTCTTCATTCTCCCGGTCGACAAAATGCCAAGAACAAAGCCCAGATGCCCAAACGGCAAGAGAGAACCAGAAAGTTAAACCCAAGCTGGGTCCACAGAAAACAAGCCACCACTAAACTCAGGTGCAGAGACACCGAATGCCCAGTAAACACTGTCAATTTAACCCATGCATCCCCAGGCATACAGATGCCAGGTAATGATGTTTAAAAACGTCATTACCCTCATAGTTACATGCCTCTCATTATCCTGGTCCATGGGAAAACACAAGCCGAGCTTGATCAACTCCGGCTGGGTCATCTCGGGGAGGGTGTTTAATGATGAAAGACCCGAAACACCCCATGATCCGAGGATGCATTACTGATGATGTGTCCCAGTGCACACCCGGTCCATTGAACCAAGTGGTGTCGGACCATGATAATGAAAGGCATGGGCCAGATTCACCTAGCTTCACCACACAAGCCTAAGCCCAATAGCACCTCATACCTCACCACTCAAAACTCTGCAGCCTTACCTATCCCAGTCACACATATACATCCACCAGCCCAACACTCAAACCTAATCCTAAAGTCCAAGGGGGCACACACCCCCACAAACCCTCGGCACATCCCAGAGATCATGCCACACCCCCACAAACCCTAGGCACACCCCGACTAACCCTGGCCACTCCCCCACAAACCCGATTACCTTTGTCAGGAGGGGCAAGATCCAAGAAAGGCAAGTGTTGGACCTGGTTAATGAAGGCGTGGGCCAGATCAAAGTGGCAGGGTCGCGTGAAATTGAATCTCAAGTGAGGAGATCAAAAAGCACAAGAGGGCTGATTTGCCCACTGCCCGCATACTCTCAACCTAACCCTAATGCGCGGACCACGATAATGAAAGGCATGGGCCAGATTCACCTGGCTTCACCACACGAGCCAAATGCACCATAGCACCTCATACCTCACCACTCCAAACTCTGCAGCCTTACCTCTCCCAGTCACACATATGCATCCACCAGCCCAACACTCAAACCTAATCCTAAAGTCCAAGGGGGCACACACCCCCACAAACCCTCGGCACATCCCAGAGATCATGCCACACCCCCACAAACCCTAGGCACACCCCGACTAACCCTGGCCACACCCCCACAAACCCGAGTACCTTTGTTAGGAGGGGCAAGATCCAAGAAAGGCAAGTGTTGGACCTGGTTAATGAAGGCGTGGGCCAGATCAAAGTGGCAGGGTCGCGTGAAATTGAATCTCAAGTGAGGAGATCAAAAAGCACAAGAGGGCTGATTTGCCCACTGCCCGCATACTCTCAACCTAACCCTAACCCTAACCCTAACCCTAACCCTAACCCTAACCCTAACCCTAACCCTAACCCTAACCCATTACTGATGATGTGTCCCAGTGCACACCCGGTCCATAGAACCAAGTGGTGTCGGACCATGATAATGAAAGGCATGGGCCAGATTCACCTGGCTTGACCACAGGGGCCTATGCGCCACAGCACCTCATACCTCACCACTCCAAACTCTGCAGCCTTACCTATCCCAGTCACACATATACATCCACCAGCCCAACACTCAAACCTAATCCTAAAGTCCAAGGGGGCACACACCCCCACAAACCCTCGGCACATCCCACAGATCATGCCACACCCCCACAAACCCTAGGCACACCCCGACTAACCCTGGCCACTCCCCCACAAACCCGATTACCTTTGTCAGGAGGGGCAAGATCCAAGAAAGGCAAGTGTTGGACCTGGTTAATGAAGGCGTGGGCCAGATCAAAGTGGCAGGGTCGCGTGAAATTGAATCTCAAGTGAGGAGATCAAAAAGCACAAGAGGGCTGATTTGCCCACTGCCCGCATACTCTCAACCTAACCTAACAGTGACACGCTCTTCATTCTCCCGGTCGACAAAATGCCAAGAATAAAGCCCAGATGCCCAAACGGCGAGAGAGAACCAGAAAGTTAAACCCAAGCTGGGTCCACAGAAAACCAGTCACCACTAAACTCAGGTGCAGAGACACCGAATGCCCAGTAAACACTGTCAATTTAACCCATGCAATCCCAGGCATACAGATGCCAGGTAATGATGTTTAAAAACAACATTACCGTCATAGTTACATGCCTCTCATTATCCTGGTCCATGGGAAAACACAAGCCGAGCTTGATCAACTCCGGCTGGGTCATCTCGGGGAGGGTGTTTAATGATGAAAGACCCGAAACACCCCATGATCCGAGGATGCATTACTGATGATGTGTCCCAGTGCACACCCGGTCCATAGAACCAAGTGGTGTCGGACCATGATAATGAAAGGCATGGGCCAGATTCACCTGGCTTGACCACAGGGGCCTATGCGCCACAGCACCTCATACCTCACCACTCCAAACTCTGCAGCCTTACCTATCCCAGTCACACATATACATCCACCAGCCCAACACTCAAACCTAATCCTAAAGTCCAAGGGGGCACACACCCCCACAAACCCTCGGCACATCCCACAGATCATGCCACACCCCCACAAACCCTAGGCACACCCCGACTAACCCTGGCCACTCCCCCACAAACCCGATTACCTTTGTCAGGAGGGGCAAGATCCAAGAAAGGCAAGTGTTGGACCTGGTTAATGAAGGCGTGGGCCAGATCAAAGTGGCAGGGTCGCGTGAAATTGAATCTCAAGTGAGGAGATCAAAAAGCACAAGAGGGCTGATTTGCCCACTGCCCGCATACTCTCAACCTAACCTAACAGTGACACGCTCTTCATTCTCCCGGTCGACAAAATGCCAAGAATAAAGCCCAGATGCCCAAACGGCGAGAGAGAACCAGAAAGTTAAACCCAAGCTGGGTCCACAGAAAACCAGTCACCACTAAACTCAGGTGCAGAGACACCGAATGCCCAGTAAACACTGTCAATTTAACCCATGCAATCCCAGGCATACAGATGCCAGGTAATGATGTTTAAAAACAACATTACCGTCATAGTTACATGCCTCTCATTATCCTGGTCCATGGGAAAACACAAGCCGAGCTTGATCAACTCCGGCTGGGTCATCTCGGGGAGGGTGTTTAATGATGAAAGACCCGAAACACCCCATGATCCGAGGATGCATTACTGATGATGTGTCCCAGTGCACACCCGGTCCATAGAACCAAGTGGTGTCGGACCATGATAATGAAAGGCATGGGCCAGATTCACCTGGCTTGACCACAGGGGCCTATGCGCCACAGCACCTCATACCTCACCACTCAAAACTCTGCAGCCTTACCTAGCCCAGTCACACATATACATCCACCAGCCCAACACTCAAAACTAAACCTAAAGTCCAAGGGGGCACACACCCCCACAAACCCTCGGCACATCCCGGTGATCATGCCACACCCCCACAAACCCAAGGCACACCCCGACTAACCCTGGCCACACCCCCACAAACCCAATTACCTTTGTCAGGAAGGGCAAGATCCAAGAAAGGCAAGTGTTGGACCTGGTTAATGAAGGCGTGGGCCAGATCAAAGTGGCAGGGTCGCGTGAAATTGAATCTCAAGTGAGGAGATCAAAAAGCACAAGAGGGCTGATTTGCCCACTGCCCGCATACTCTCAACCTAACCTAACAGTGACACGCTCTTCATTCTCCCGGTCGACAAAATGCCAAGAATAAAGCCCAGATGCCCAAACGGCGAGAGAGAACCAGAAAGTTAAACCCAAGCTGGGTCCACAGAAAACCAGTCACCACTAAACTCAGGTGCAGAGACACCGAATGCCCAGTAAACACTGTCAATTTAACCCATGCAATCCCAGGCATACAGATGCCAGGTAATGATGTTTAAAAACAACATTACCGTCATAGTTACATGCCTCTCATTATCCTGGTCCATGGGAAAACACAAGCCGAGCTTGATCAACTCCGGCTGGGTCATCTCGGGGAGGGTGTTTAATGATGAAAGACCCGAAACACCCGATGATCCGAGGATGCATTACTGATGATGTGTCCCAGTGCACACCCGGTCCATTGAACCAAGTGGTGTCGGACCATGATAATGAAAGGCATGGGCCAGATTCACCTGGCTTCACCACTAAGCCCCATAGCACCTCATACCTCACCACTCAAAACTCTGCAGCCTTACCTAGCCCAGTCACACATATACATCCACCAGCCCAACACTCAAAACTAAACCTAAAGTCCAAGGGGGCACACACCCCCACAAACCCTCGGCACATCCCGGTGATCATGCCACACCCCCACAAACCCAAGGCACACCCCGACTAACCCTGGCCACACCCCCACAAACCCAATTACCTTTGTCAGGAAGGGCAAGATCCAAGAAAGGCAAGTGTTGGACCTGGTTAATGAAGGCGTGGGCCAGATCAAAGTGGCAGGGTCGCGTGAAATTGAATCTCAAGTGAGGAGATCAAAAAGCACAAGAGGGCTGATTTGCCCACTGCCCGCATACTCTCAACCTAACCTAACAGTGACACGCTCTTCATTCTCCCGGTCGACAAAATGCCAAGAATAAAGCCCAGATGCCCAAACGGCGAGAGAGAACCAGAAAGTTAAACCCAAGCTGGGTCCACAGAAAACCAGTCACCACTAAACTCAGGTGCAGAGACACCGAATGCCCAGTAAACACTGTCAATTTAACCCATGCAATCCCAGGCATACAGATGCCGGGTAATGATGTTTAAAAACAACATTACCCTCATAGTTACATGCCTCTCATTATCCTGGTCCATGGGAAAACACAAGCCGAGCTTGATCAACTCCGGCTGGGTCATCTCGGGGAGGGTGTTTAATGATGAAAGACCCGAAACACCCCATGATCCGAGGATGCATTACTGATGATGTGTGCCAGTGCACACCCGGTTCACTGAACCAAGTGGTGTCGGACCACGGTAATGAAAGGCATGGGCCAGATTCACCTGGCTTCACCACTAAGCCCCATAGAACCTCATACCTCACCACTCAAAACTCTGCAGCCTTACCTATCCCAGTCACACATATACATCCACCAGCCCAACACTCAAACCTAATCCTAAAGTCCAAGGGGGCACACACCCCCACAAACCCTCGGCACATCCCAGAGATCATGCCACACCCCCACAAACCCTAGGCACACCCCGACTAACCCTGGCCACTCCCCCACAAACCCGATTACCTTTGTCAGGAGGGGCAAGATCCAAGAAAGGCAAGTGTTGGACCTGGTTAATGAAGGCGTGGGCCAGATCAAAGTGGCAGGGTCGCGTGAAATTGAATCTCAAGTCAGGAGATCAAAAAGCACAAGAGGGCTGATTTGCCCACTGCCCGCATACTCTCAACCTAACCTAACAGTGACACGCTCTTCATTCTCCCGGTCGACAAAATGCCAAGAATAAAGCCCAGATGCCCAAACGGCGAGAGAGAACCAGAAAGTTAAACCCAAGCTGGGTCCACAGAAAACCAGTCACCACTAAACTCAGGTGCAGAGACACCGAATGCCCAGTAAACACTGTCAATTTAACCCATGCAATCCCAGGCATACAGATGCCGGGTAATGATGTTTAAAAACAACATTACCCTCATAGTTACATGCCTCTCATTATCCTGGTCCATGGGAAAACACAAGCCGAGCTTGATCAACTCCGGCTGGGTCATCTCGGGGAGGGTGTTTAATGATGAAAGACCCGAAACACCCCATGATCCGAGGATGCATTACTGATGATGTGTGCCAGTGCACACCCGGTTCACTGAACCAAGTGGTGTCGGACCACGGTAATGAAAGGCATGGGCCAGATTCACCTGGCTTCACCACTAAGCCCCATAGAACCTCATACCTCACCACTCAAAACTCTGCAGCCTTACCTATCCCAGTCACACATATACATCCACCAGCCCAACACTCAAACCTAATCCTAAAGTCCAAGGGGGCACACACCCCCACAAACCCTCGGCACATCCCAGAGATCATGCCACACCCCCACAAACCCTAGGCACACCCCGACTAACCCTGGCCACTCCCCCACAAACCCGATTACCTTTGTCAGGAGGGGCAAGATCCAAGAAAGGCAAGTGTTGGACCTGGTTAATGAAGGCGTGGGCCAGATCAAAGTGGCAGGGTCGCGTGAAATTGAATCTCAAGTCAGGAGATCAAAAAGCACAAGAGGGCTGATTTGCCCACTGCCCGCATACTCTCAACCTAACCTAACAGTGACACGCTCTTCATTCTCCCGGTCGACAAAATGCCAAGAATAAAGCCCAGATGCCCAAACGGCGAGAGAGAACCAGAAAGTTAAACCCAAGCTGGGTCCACAGAAAACCAGTCACCACTAAACTCAGGTGCAGAGACACCGAATGCCCAGTAAACACTGTCAATTTAACCCATGCAATCCCAGGCATACAGATGCCGGGTAATGATGTTTAAAAACAACATTACCCTCATAGTTACATGCCTCTCATTATCCTGGTCCATGGGAAAACACAAGCCGAGCTTGATCAACTCCGGCTGGGTCATCTCGGGGAGGGTGTTTAATGATGAAAGACCCGAAACACCCCATGATCCGAGGATGCATTACTGATGATGTGTGCCAGTGCACACCCGGTTCACTGAACCAAGTGGTGTCGGACCACGGTAATGAAAGGCATGGGCCAGATTCACCTGGCTTCACCACTAAGCCCCATAGAACCTCATACCTCACCACTCAAAACTCTGCAGCCTTACCTATCCCAGTCACACATATACATCCACCAGCCCAACACTCAAACCTAATCCTAAAGTCCAAGGGGGCACACACCCCCACAAACCCTCGGCACATCCCAGAGATCATGCCACACCCCCACAAACCCTAGGCACACCCCGACTAACCCTGGCCACTCCCCCACAAACCCGATTACCTTTGTCAGGAGGGGCAAGATCCAAGAAAGGCAAGTGTTGGACCTGGTTAATGAAGGCGTGGGCCAGATCAAAGTGGCAGGGTCGCGTGAAATTGAATCTCAAGTCAGGAGATCAAAAAGCACAAGAGGGCTGATTTGCCCACTGCCCGCATACTCTCAACCTAACCTAACAGTGACACGCTCTTCATTCTCCCGGTCGACAAAATGCCAAGAATAAAGCCCAGATGCCCAAACGGCGAGAGAGAACCAGAAAGTTAAACCCAAGCTGGGTCCACAGAAAACCAGTCACCACTAAACTCAGGTGCAGAGACACCGAATGCCCAGTAAACACTGTCAATTTAACCCATGCAATCCCAGGCATACAGATGCCGGGTAATGATGTTTAAAAACAACATTACCCTCATAGTTACATGCCTCTCATTATCCTGGTCCATGGGAAAACACAAGCCGAGCTTGATCAACTCCGGCTGGGTCATCTCGGGGAGGGTGTTTAATGATGAAAGACCCGAAACACCCCATGATCCGAGGATGCATTACTGATGATGTGTGCCAGTGCACACCCGGTTCACTGAACCAAGTGGTGTCGGACCACGGTAATGAAAGGCATGGGCCAGATTCACCTGGCTTCACCACTAAGCCCCATAGAACCTCATACCTCACCACTCAAAACTCTGCAGCCTTACCTATCCCAGTCACACATATACATCCACCAGCCCAACACTCAAACCTAATCCTAAAGTCCAAGGGGGCACACACCCCCACAAACCCTCGGCACATCCCAGAGATCATGCCACACCCCCACAAACCCTAGGCACACCCCGACTAACCCTGGCCACTCCCCCACAAACCCGATTACCTTTGTCAGGAGGGGCAAGATCCAAGAAAGGCAAGTGTTGGACCTGGTTAATGAAGGCGTGGGCCAGATCAAAGTGGCAGGGTCGCGTGAAATTGAATCTCAAGTCAGGAGATCAAAAAGCAGAAGAGGGCTGATTTGCCCACTGCCCGCATACTCTCAACCTAACCTAACAGTGACACGCTCTTCATTCTCCCGGTCGACAAAATGCCAAGAATAAAGCCCAGATGCCCAAACGGCGAGAGAGAACCAGAAAGTTAAACCCAAGCTGGGTCCACAGAAAACCAGTCACCACTAAACTCAGGTGCAGAGACACCGAATGCCCAGTAAACACTGTCAATTTAACCCATGCAATCCCAGGCATACAGATGCCGGGTAATGATGTTTAAAAACAACATTACCCTCATAGTTACATGCCTCTCATTATCCTGGTCCATGGGAAAACACAAGCCGAGCTTGATCAACTCCGGCTGGGTCATCTCGGGGAGGGTGTTTAATGATGAAAGACCCGAAACACCCCATGATCCGAGGATGCATTACTGATGATGTGTGCCAGTGCACACCCGGTTCACTGAACCAAGTGGTGTCGGACCACGGTAATGAAAGGCATGGGCCAGATTCACCTGGCTTCACCACTAAGCCCCATAGAACCTCATACCTCACCACTCAAAACTCTGCAGCCTTACCTATCCCAGTCACACATATACATCCACCAGCCCAACACTCAAACCTAATCCTAAAGTCCAAGGGGGCACACACCCCCACAAACCCTCGGCACATCCCAGAGATCATGCCACACCCCCACAAACCCTAGGCACACCCCGACTAACCCTGGCCACTCCCCCACAAACCCGATTACCTTTGTCAGGAGGGGCAAGATCCAAGAAAGGCAAGTGTTGGACCTGGTTAATGAAGGCGTGGGCCAGATCAAAGTGGCAGGGTCGCGTGAAATTGAATCTCAAGTCAGGAGATCAAAAAGCACAAGAGGGCTGATTTGCCCACTGCCCGCATACTCTCAACCTAACCTAACAGTGACACGCTCTTCATTCTCCCGGTCGACAAAATGCCAAGAATAAAGCCCAGATGCCCAAACGGCGAGAGAGAACCAGAAAGTTAAACCCAAGCTGGGTCCACAGAAAACCAGTCACCACTAAACTCAGGTGCAGAGACACCGAATGCCCAGTAAACACTGTCAATTTAACCCATGCAATCCCAGGCATACAGATGCCGGGTAATGATGTTTAAAAACAACATTACCCTCATAGTTACATGCCTCTCATTATCCTGGTCCATGGGAAAACACAAGCCGAGCTTGATCAACTCCGGCTGGGTCATCTCGGGGAGGGTGTTTAATGATGAAAGACCCGAAACACCCCATGATCCGAGGATGCATTACTGATGATGTGTGCCAGTGCACACCCGGTTCACTGAACCAAGTGGTGTCGGACCACGGTAATGAAAGGCATGGGCCAGATTCACCTGGCTTCACCACTAAGCCCCATAGAACCTCATACCTCACCACTCAAAACTCTGCAGCCTTACCTATCCCAGTCACACATATACATCCACCAGCCCAACACTCAAACCTAATCCTAAAGTCCAAGGGGGCACACACCCCCACAAACCCTCGGCACATCCCAGAGATCATGCCACACCCCCACAAACCCTAGGCACACCCCGACTAACCCTGGCCACTCCCCCACAAACCCGATTACCTTTGTCAGGAGGGGCAAGATCCAAGAAAGGCAAGTGTTGGACCTGGTTAATGAAGGCGTGGGCCAGATCAAAGTGGCAGGGTCGCGTGAAATTGAATCTCAAGTCAGGAGATCAAAAAGCACAAGAGGGCTGATTTGCCCACTGCCCGCATACTCTCAACCTAACCTAACAGTGACACGCTCTTCATTCTCCCGGTCGACAAAATGCCAAGAATAAAGCCCAGATGCCCAAACGGCGAGAGAGAACCAGAAAGTTAAACCCAAGCTGGGTCCACAGAAAACCAGTCACCACTAAACTCAGGTGCAGAGACACCGAATGCCCAGTAAACACTGTCAATTTAACCCATGCAATCCCAGGCATACAGATGCCGGGTAATGATGTTTAAAAACAACATTACCCTCATAGTTACATGCCTCTCATTATCCTGGTCCATGGGAAAACACAAGCCGAGCTTGATCAACTCCGGCTGGGTCATCTCGGGGAGGGTGTTTAATGATGAAAGACCCGAAACACCCCATGATCCGAGGATGCATTACTGATGATGTGTGCCAGTGCACACCCGGTTCACTGAACCAAGTGGTGTCGGACCACGGTAATGAAAGGCATGGGCCAGATTCACCTGGCTTCACCACTAAGCCCCATAGAACCTCATACCTCACCACTCAAAACTCTGCAGCCTTACCTATCCCAGTCACACATATACATCCACCAGCCCAACACTCAAACCTAATCCTAAAGTCCAAGGGGGCACACACCCCCACAAACCCTCGGCACATCCCAGAGATCATGCCACACCCCCACAAACCCTAGGCACACCCCGACTAACCCTGGCCACTCCCCCACAAACCCGATTACCTTTGTCAGGAGGGGCAAGATCCAAGAAAGGCAAGTGTTGGACCTGGTTAATGAAGGCGTGGGCCAGATCAAAGTGGCAGGGTCGCGTGAAATTGAATCTCAAGTCAGGAGATCAAAAAGCACAAGAGGGCTGATTTGCCCACTGCCCGCATACTCTCAACCTAACCTAACAGTGACACGCTCTTCATTCTCCCGGTCGACAAAATGCCAAGAATAAAGCCCAGATGCCCAAACGGCGAGAGAGAACCAGAAAGTTAAACCCAAGCTGGGTCCACAGAAAACCAGTCACCACTAAACTCAGGTGCAGAGACACCGAATGCCCAGTAAACACTGTCAATTTAACCCATGCAATCCCAGGCATACAGATGCCGGGTAATGATGTTTAAAAACAACATTACCCTCATAGTTACATGCCTCTCATTATCCTGGTCCATGGGAAAACACAAGCCGAGCTTGATCAACTCCGGCTGGGTCATCTCGGGGAGGGTGTTTAATGATGAAAGACCCGAAACACCCCATGATCCGAGGATGCATTACTGATGATGTGTGCCAGTGCACACCCGGTTCACTGAACCAAGTGGTGTCGGACCACGGTAATGAAAGGCATGGGCCAGATTCACCTGGCTTCACCACTAAGCCCCATAGAACCTCATACCTCACCACTCAAAACTCTGCAGCCTTACCTATCCCAGTCACACATATACATCCACCAGCCCAACACTCAAACCTAATCCTAAAGTCCAAGGGGGCACACACCCCCACAAACCCTCGGCACATCCCAGAGATCATGCCACACCCCCACAAACCCTAGGCACACCCCGACTAACCCTGGCCACTCCCCCACAAACCCGATTACCTTTGTCAGGAGGGGCAAGATCCAAGAAAGGCAAGTGTTGGACCTGGTTAATGAAGGCGTGGGCCAGATCAAAGTGGCAGGGTCGCGTGAAATTGAATCTCAAGTCAGGAGATCAAAAAGCACAAGAGGGCTGATTTGCCCACTGCCCGCATACTCTCAACCTAACCTAACAGTGACACGCTCTTCATTCTCCCGGTCGACAAAATGCCAAGAATAAAGCCCAGATGCCCAAACGGCGAGAGAGAACCAGAAAGTTAAACCCAAGCTGGGTCCACAGAAAACCAGTCACCACTAAACTCAGGTGCAGAGACACCGAATGCCCAGTAAACACTGTCAATTTAACCCATGCAATCCCAGGCATACAGATGCCGGGTAATGATGTTTAAAAACAACATTACCCTCATAGTTACATGCCTCTCATTATCCTGGTCCATGGGAAAACACAAGCCGAGCTTGATCAACTCCGGCTGGGTCATCTCGGGGAGGGTGTTTAATGATGAAAGACCCGAAACACCCCATGATCCGAGGATGCATTACTGATGATGTGTGCCAGTGCACACCCGGTTCACTGAACCAAGTGGTGTCGGACCACGGTAATGAAAGGCATGGGCCAGATTCACCTGGCTTCACCACTAAGCCCCATAGAACCTCATACCTCACCACTCAAAACTCTGCAGCCTTACCTATCCCAGTCACACATATACATCCACCAGCCCAACACTCAAACCTAATCCTAAAGTCCAAGGGGGCACACACCCCCACAAACCCTCGGCACATCCCAGAGATCATGCCACACCCCCACAAACCCTAGGCACACCCCGACTAACCCTGGCCACTCCCCCACAAACCCGATTACCTTTGTCAGGAGGGGCAAGATCCAAGAAAGGCAAGTGTTGGACCTGGTTAATGAAGGCGTGGGCCAGATCAAAGTGGCAGGGTCGCGTGAAATTGAATCTCAAGTCAGGAGATCAAAAAGCACAAGAGGGCTGATTTGCCCACTGCCCGCATACTCTCAACCTAACCTAACAGTGACACGCTCTTCATTCTCCCGGTCGACAAAATGCCAAGAATAAAGCCCAGATGCCCAAACGGCGAGAGAGAACCAGAAAGTTAAACCCAAGCTGGGTCCACAGAAAACCAGTCACCACTAAACTCAGGTGCAGAGACACCGAATGCCCAGTAAACACTGTCAATTTAACCCATGCAATCCCAGGCATACAGATGCCGGGTAATGATGTTTAAAAACAACATTACCCTCATAGTTACATGCCTCTCATTATCCTGGTCCATGGGAAAACACAAGCCGAGCTTGATCAACTCCGGCTGGGTCATCTCGGGGAGGGTGTTTAATGATGAAAGACCCGAAACACCCCATGATCCGAGGATGCATTACTGATGATGTGTGCCAGTGCACACCCGGTTCACTGAACCAAGTGGTGTCGGACCACGGTAATGAAAGGCATGGGCCAGATTCACCTGGCTTCACCACTAAGCCCCATAGAACCTCATACCTCACCACTCAAAACTCTGCAGCCTTACCTATCCCAGTCACACATATACATCCACCAGCCCAACACTCAAACCTAATCCTAAAGTCCAAGGGGGCACACACCCCCACAAACCCTCGGCACATCCCAGAGATCATGCCACACCCCCACAAACCCTAGGCACACCCCGACTAACCCTGGCCACTCCCCCACAAACCCGATTACCTTTGTCAGGAGGGGCAAGATCCAAGAAAGGCAAGTGTTGGACCTGGTTAATGAAGGCGTGGGCCAGATCAAAGTGGCAGGGTCGCGTGAAATTGAATCTCAAGTCAGGAGATCAAAAAGCACAAGAGGGCTGATTTGCCCACTGCCCGCATACTCTCAACCTAACCTAACAGTGACACGCTCTTCATTCTCCCGGTCGACAAAATGCCAAGAATAAAGCCCAGATGCCCAAACGGCGAGAGAGAACCAGAAAGTTAAACCCAAGCTGGGTCCACAGAAAACCAGTCACCACTAAACTCAGGTGCAGAGACACCGAATGCCCAGTAAACACTGTCAATTTAACCCATGCAATCCCAGGCATACAGATGCCGGGTAATGATGTTTAAAAACAACATTACCCTCATAGTTACATGCCTCTCATTATCCTGGTCCATGGGAAAACACAAGCCGAGCTTGATCAACTCCGGCTGGGTCATCTCGGGGAGGGTGTTTAATGATGAAAGACCCGAAACACCCCATGATCCGAGGATGCATTACTGATGATGTGTGCCAGTGCACACCCGGTTCACTGAACCAAGTGGTGTCGGACCACGGTAATGAAAGGCATGGGCCAGATTCACCTGGCTTCACCACTAAGCCCCATAGAACCTCATACCTCACCACTCAAAACTCTGCAGCCTTACCTATCCCAGTCACACATATACATCCACCAGCCCAACACTCAAACCTAATCCTAAAGTCCAAGGGGGCACACACCCCCACAAACCCTCGGCACATCCCAGAGATCATGCCACACCCCCACAAACCCTAGGCACACCCCGACTAACCCTGGCCACTCCCCCACAAACCCGATTACCTTTGTCAGGAGGGGCAAGATCCAAGAAAGGCAAGTGTTGGACCTGGTTAATGAAGGCGTGGGCCAGATCAAAGTGGCAGGGTCGCGTGAAATTGAATCTCAAGTCAGGAGATCAAAAAGCACAAGAGGGCTGATTTGCCCACTGCCCGCATACTCTCAACCTAACCTAACAGTGACACGCTCTTCATTCTCCCGGTCGACAAAATGCCAAGAATAAAGCCCAGATGCCCAAACGGCGAGAGAGAACCAGAAAGTTAAACCCAAGCTGGGTCCACAGAAAACCAGTCACCACTAAACTCAGGTGCAGAGACACCGAATGCCCAGTAAACACTGTCAATTTAACCCATGCAATCCCAGGCATACAGATGCCGGGTAATGATGTTTAAAAACAACATTACCCTCATAGTTACATGCCTCTCATTATCCTGGTCCATGGGAAAACACAAGCCGAGCTTGATCAACTCCGGCTGGGTCATCTCGGGGAGGGTGTTTAATGATGAAAGACCCGAAACACCCCATGATCCGAGGATGCATTACTGATGATGTGTGCCAGTGCACACCCGGTTCACTGAACCAAGTGGTGTCGGACCACGGTAATGAAAGGCATGGGCCAGATTCACCTGGCTTCACCACTAAGCCCCATAGAACCTCATACCTCACCACTCAAAACTCTGCAGCCTTACCTATCCCAGTCACACATATACATCCACCAGCCCAACACTCAAACCTAATCCTAAAGTCCAAGGGGGCACACACCCCCACAAACCCTCGGCACATCCCAGAGATCATGCCACACCCCCACAAACCCTAGGCACACCCCGACTAACCCTGGCCACTCCCCCACAAACCCGATTACCTTTGTCAGGAGGGGCAAGATCCAAGAAAGGCAAGTGTTGGACCTGGTTAATGAAGGCGTGGGCCAGATCAAAGTGGCAGGGTCGCGTGAAATTGAATCTCAAGTCAGGAGATCAAAAAGCACAAGAGGGCTGATTTGCCCACTGCCCGCATACTCTCAACCTAACCTAACAGTGACACGCTCTTCATTCTCCCGGTCGACAAAATGCCAAGAATAAAGCCCAGATGCCCAAACGGCGAGAGAGAACCAGAAAGTTAAACCCAAGCTGGGTCCACAGAAAACCAGTCACCACTAAACTCAGGTGCAGAGACACCGAATGCCCAGTAAACACTGTCAATTTAACCCATGCAATCCCAGGCATACAGATGCCGGGTAATGATGTTTAAAAACAACATTACCCTCATAGTTACATGCCTCTCATTATCCTGGTCCATGGGAAAACACAAGCCGAGCTTGATCAACTCCGGCTGGGTCATCTCGGGGAGGGTGTTTAATGATGAAAGACCCGAAACACCCCATGATCCGAGGATGCATTACTGATGATGTGTGCCAGTGCACACCCGGTTCACTGAACCAAGTGGTGTCGGACCACGGTAATGAAAGGCATGGGCCAGATTCACCTGGCTTCACCACTAAGCCCCATAGAACCTCATACCTCACCACTCAAAACTCTGCAGCCTTACCTATCCCAGTCACACATATACATCCACCAGCCCAACACTCAAACCTAATCCTAAAGTCCAAGGGGGCACACACCCCCACAAACCCTCGGCACATCCCAGAGATCATGCCACACCCCCACAAACCCTAGGCACACCCCGACTAACCCTGGCCACTCCCCCACAAACCCGATTACCTTTGTCAGGAGGGGCAAGATCCAAGAAAGGCAAGTGTTGGACCTGGTTAATGAAGGCGTGGGCCAGATCAAAGTGGCAGGGTCGCGTGAAATTGAATCTCAAGTCAGGAGATCAAAAAGCACAAGAGGGCTGATTTGCCCACTGCCCGCATACTCTCAACCTAACCTAACAGTGACACGCTCTTCATTCTCCCGGTCGACAAAATGCCAAGAATAAAGCCCAGATGCCCAAACGGCGAGAGAGAACCAGAAAGTTAAACCCAAGCTGGGTCCACAGAAAACCAGTCACCACTAAACTCAGGTGCAGAGACACCGAATGCCCAGTAAACACTGTCAATTTAACCCATGCAATCCCAGGCATACAGATGCCGGGTAATGATGTTTAAAAACAACATTACCCTCATAGTTACATGCCTCTCATTATCCTGGTCCATGGGAAAACACAAGCCGAGCTTGATCAACTCCGGCTGGGTCATCTCGGGGAGGGTGTTTAATGATGAAAGACCCGAAACACCCCATGATCCGAGGATGCATTACTGATGATGTGTGCCAGTGCACACCCGGTTCACTGAACCAAGTGGTGTCGGACCACGGTAATGAAAGGCATGGGCCAGATTCACCTGGCTTCACCACTAAGCCCCATAGAACCTCATACCTCACCACTCAAAACTCTGCAGCCTTACCTATCCCAGTCACACATATACATCCACCAGCCCAACACTCAAACCTAATCCTAAAGTCCAAGGGGGCACACACCCCCACAAACCCTCGGCACATCCCAGAGATCATGCCACACCCCCACAAACCCTAGGCACACCCCGACTAACCCTGGCCACTCCCCCACAAACCCGATTACCTTTGTCAGGAGGGGCAAGATCCAAGAAAGGCAAGTGTTGGACCTGGTTAATGAAGGCGTGGGCCAGATCAAAGTGGCAGGGTCGCGTGAAATTGAATCTCAAGTCAGGAGATCAAAAAGCACAAGAGGGCTGATTTGCCCACTGCCCGCATACTCTCAACCTAACCTAACAGTGACACGCTCTTCATTCTCCCGGTCGACAAAATGCCAAGAATAAAGCCCAGATGCCCAAACGGCGAGAGAGAACCAGAAAGTTAAACCCAAGCTGGGTCCACAGAAAACCAGTCACCACTAAACTCAGGTGCAGAGACACCGAATGCCCAGTAAACACTGTCAATTTAACCCATGCAATCCCAGGCATACAGATGCCGGGTAATGATGTTTAAAAACAACATTACCCTCATAGTTACATGCCTCTCATTATCCTGGTCCATGGGAAAACACAAGCCGAGCTTGATCAACTCCGGCTGGGTCATCTCGGGGAGGGTGTTTAATGATGAAAGACCCGAAACACCCCATGATCCGAGGATGCATTACTGATGATGTGTGCCAGTGCACACCCGGTTCACTGAACCAAGTGGTGTCGGACCACGGTAATGAAAGGCATGGGCCAGATTCACCTGGCTTCACCACTAAGCCCCATAGAACCTCATACCTCACCACTCAAAACTCTGCAGCCTTACCTATCCCAGTCACACATATACATCCACCAGCCCAACACTCAAACCTAATCCTAAAGTCCAAGGGGGCACACACCCCCACAAACCCTCGGCACATCCCAGAGATCATGCCACACCCCCACAAACCCTAGGCACACCCCGACTAACCCTGGCCACTCCCCCACAAACCCGATTACCTTTGTCAGGAGGGGCAAGATCCAAGAAAGGCAAGTGTTGGACCTGGTTAATGAAGGCGTGGGCCAGATCAAAGTGGCAGGGTCGCGTGAAATTGAATCTCAAGTCAGGAGATCAAAAAGCACAAGAGGGCTGATTTGCCCACTGCCCGCATACTCTCAACCTAACCTAACAGTGACACGCTCTTCATTCTCCCGGTCGACAAAATGCCAAGAATAAAGCCCAGATGCCCAAACGGCGAGAGAGAACCAGAAAGTTAAACCCAAGCTGGGTCCACAGAAAACCAGTCACCACTAAACTCAGGTGCAGAGACACCGAATGCCCAGTAAACACTGTCAATTTAACCCATGCAATCCCAGGCATACAGATGCCGGGTAATGATGTTTAAAAACAACATTACCCTCATAGTTACATGCCTCTCATTATCCTGGTCCATGGGAAAACACAAGCCGAGCTTGATCAACTCCGGCTGGGTCATCTCGGGGAGGGTGTTTAATGATGAAAGACCCGAAACACCCCATGATCCGAGGATGCATTACTGATGATGTGTGCCAGTGCACACCCGGTTCACTGAACCAAGTGGTGTCGGACCACGGTAATGAAAGGCATGGGCCAGATTCACCTGGCTTCACCACTAAGCCCCATAGAACCTCATACCTCACCACTCAAAACTCTGCAGCCTTACCTATCCCAGTCACACATATACATCCACCAGCCCAACACTCAAACCTAATCCTAAAGTCCAAGGGGGCACACACCCCCACAAACCCTCGGCACATCCCAGAGATCATGCCACACCCCCACAAACCCTAGGCACACCCCGACTAACCCTGGCCACTCCCCCACAAACCCGATTACCTTTGTCAGGAGGGGCAAGATCCAAGAAAGGCAAGTGTTGGACCTGGTTAATGAAGGCGTGGGCCAGATCAAAGTGGCAGGGTCGCGTGAAATTGAATCTCAAGTCAGGAGATCAAAAAGCACAAGAGGGCTGATTTGCCCACTGCCCGCATACTCTCAACCTAACCCATTACTGATGATGTGTCCCAGTGCACACCCGGTCCATAGAACCAAGTGGTGTCGGACCATGATAATGAAAGGCATGGGCCAGATTCACCTGGCTTGACCACAGGGGCCTATGCGCCACAGCACCTCATACCTCACCACTCCAAACTCTGCAGCCTTACCTATCCCAGTCACACATATACATCCACCAGCCCAACACTCAAACCTAATCCTAAAGTCCAAGGGGGCACACACCCCCACAAACCCTCGGCACATCCCACAGATCATGCCACACCCCCACAAACCCTAGGCACACCCCGACTAACCCTGGCCACTCCCCCACAAACCCGATTACCTTTGTCAGGAGGGGCAAGATCCAAGAAAGGCAAGTGTTGGACCTGGTTAATGAAGGCGTGGGCCAGATCAAAGTGGCAGGGTCGCGTGAAATTGAATCTCAAGTGAGGAGATCAAAAAGCACAAGAGGGCTGATTTGCCCACTGCCCGCATACTCTCAACCTAACCTAACAGTGACACGCTCTTCATTCTCCCGGTCGACAAAATGCCAAGAATAAAGCCCAGATGCCCAAACGGCGAGAGAGAACCAGAAAGTTAAACCCAAGCTGGGTCCACAGAAAACCAGTCACCACTAAACTCAGGTGCAGAGACACCGAATGCCCAGTAAACACTGTCAATTTAACCCATGCAATCCCAGGCATACAGATGCCAGGTAATGATGTTTAAAAACAACATTACCGTCATAGTTACATGCCTCTCATTATCCTGGTCCATGGGAAAACACAAGCCGAGCTTGATCAACTCCGGCTGGGTCATCTCGGGGAGGGTGTTTAATGATGAAAGACCCGAAACACCCCATGATCCGAGGATGCATTACTGATGATGTGTCCCAGTGCACACCCGGTCCATAGAACCAAGTGGTGTCGGACCATGATAATGAAAGGCATGGGCCAGATTCACCTGGCTTGACCACAGGGGCCTATGCGCCACAGCACCTCATACCTCACCACTCCAAACTCTGCAGCCTTACCTCTCCCAGTCACACATATGCATCCACCAGCCCAACACTCAAACCTAATCCTAAAGTCCAAGGGGGCACACACCCCCACAAACCCTCGGCACATCCCAGAGATCATGCCACACCCCCACAAACCCTAGGCACACCCCGACTAACCCTGGCCACACCCCCACAAACCCGAGTACCTTTGTTAGGAGGGGCAAGATCCAAGAAAGGCAAGTGTTGGACCTGGTTAATGAAGGCGTGGGCCAGATCAAAGTGGCAGGGTCGCGTGAAATTGAATCTCAAGTGAGGAGATCAAAAAGCACAAGAGGGCTGATTTGCCCACTGCCCGCATACTCTCAACCTAACCTAACAGTGACACGCTCTTCATTCTCCCGGTCGACAAAATGCCAAGAATAAAGCCCAGATGCCCAAACGGCGAGAGAGAACCAGAAAGTTAAACCCAAGCTGGGTCCACAGAAAACCAGTCACCACTAAACTCAGGTGCAGAGACACCGAATGCCCAGTAAACACTGTCAATTTAACCCATGCAATCCCAGGCATACAGATGCCAGGTAATGATGTTTAAAAACAACATTACCGTCATAGTTACATGCCTCTCATTATCCTGGTCCATGGGAAAACACAAGCCGAGCTTGATCAACTCCGGCTGGGTCATCTCGGGGAGGGTGTTTAATGATGAAAGACCCGAAACACCCCATGATCCGAGGATGCATTACTGATGATGTGTCCCAGTGCACACCCGGTCCATAGAACCAAGTGGTGTCGGACCATGATAATGAAAGGCATGGGCCAGATTCACCTGGCTTGACCACAGGGGCCTATGCGCCACAGCACCTCATACCTCACCACTCCAAACTCTGCAGCCTTACCTATCCCAGTCACACATATACATCCACCAGCCCAACACTCAAACCTAATCCTAAAGTCCAAGGGGGCACACACCCCCACAAACCCTCGGCACATCCCACAGATCATGCCACACCCCCACAAACCCTAGGCACACCCCGACTAACCCTGGCCACTCCCCCACAAACCCGATTACCTTTGTCAGGAGGGGCAAGATCCAAGAAAGGCAAGTGTTGGACCTGGTTAATGAAGGCGTGGGCCAGATCAAAGTGGCAGGGTCGCGTGAAATTGAATCTCAAGTGAGGAGATCAAAAAGCACAAGAGGGCTGATTTGCCCACTGCCCGCATACTCTCAACCTAACCTAACAGTGACACGCTCTTCATTCTCCCGGTCGACAAAATGCCAAGAATAAAGCCCAGATGCCCAAACGGCGAGAGAGAACCAGAAAGTTAAACCCAAGCTGGGTCCACAGAAAACCAGTCACCACTAAACTCAGGTGCAGAGACACCGAATGCCCAGTAAACACTGTCAATTTAACCCATGCAATCCCAGGCATACAGATGCCAGGTAATGATGTTTAAAAACAACATTACCGTCATAGTTACATGCCTCTCATTATCCTGGTCCATGGGAAAACACAAGCCGAGCTTGATCAACTCCGGCTGGGTCATCTCGGGGAGGGTGTTTAATGATGAAAGACCCGAAACACCCCATGATCCGAGGATGCATTACTGATGATGTGTCCCAGTGCACACCCGGTCCATAGAACCAAGTGGTGTCGGACCATGATAATGAAAGGCATGGGCCAGATTCACCTGGCTTGACCACAGGGGCCTATGCGCCACAGCACCTCATACCTCACCACTCCAAACTCTGCAGCCTTACCTCTCCCAGTCACACATATGCATCCACCAGCCCAACACTCAAACCTAATCCTAAAGTCCAAGGGGGCACACACCCCCACAAACCCTCGGCACATCCCAGAGATCATGCCACACCCCCACAAACCCTAGGCACACCCCGACTAACCCTGGCCACACCCCCACAAACCCGAGTACCTTTGTTAGGAGGGGCAAGATCCAAGAAAGGCAAGTGTTGGACCTGGTTAATGAAGGCGTGGGCCAGATCAAAGTGGCAGGGTCGCGTGAAATTGAATCTCAAGTGAGGAGATCAAAAAGCACAAGAGGGCTGATTTGCCCACTGCCCGCATACTCTCAACCTAACCTAACAGTGACACGCTCTTCATTCTCCCGGTCGACAAAATGCCAAGAATAAAGCCCAGATGCCCAAACGGCGAGAGAGAACCAGAAAGTTAAACCCAAGCTGGGTCCACAGAAAACCAGTCACCACTAAACTCAGGTGCAGAGACACCGAATGCCCAGTAAACACTGTCAATTTAACCCATGCAATCCCAGGCATACAGATGCCAGGTAATGATGTTTAAAAACAACATTACCGTCATAGTTACATGCCTCTCATTATCCTGGTCCATGGGAAAACACAAGCCGAGCTTGATCAACTCCGGCTGGGTCATCTCGGGGAGGGTGTTTAATGATGAAAGACCCGAAACACCCCATGATCCGAGGATGCATTACTGATGATGTGTCCCAGTGCACACCCGGTCCATTGAACCAAGTGGTGTCGGACCACGATAATGAAAGGCATGGGCCAGATTCACCTGGCTTCACCACACGAGCCAAATGCACCATAGCACCTCATACCTCACCACTCCAAACTCTGCAGCCTTACCTCTCCCAGTCACACATATGCATCCACCAGCCCAACACTCAAACCTAATCCTAAAGTCCAAGGGGGCACACACCCCCACAAACCCTCGGCACATCCCAGAGATCATGCCACACCCCCACAAACCCTAGGCACACCCCGACTAACCCTGGCCACACCCCCACAAACCCGAGTACCTTTGTTAGGAGGGGCAAGATCCAAGAAAGGCAAGTGTTGGACCTGGTTAATGAAGGCGTGGGCCAGATCAAAGTGGCAGGGTCGCGTGAAATTGAATCTCAAGTGAGGAGATCAAAAAGCACAAGAGGGCTGATTTGCCCACTGCCCGCATACTCTCAACCTAACCCTAACCCTAACCCTAACCCTAACCCTAACCCTAACCCTAACCCTAACCCTAACCCTAACCCATTACTGATGATGTGTCCCAGTGCACACCCGGTCCATAGAACCAAGTGGTGTCGGACCATGATAATGAAAGGCATGGGCCAGATTCACCTGGCTTGACCACAGGGGCCTATGCGCCACAGCACCTCATACCTCACCACTCCAAACTCTGCAGCCTTACCTATCCCAGTCACACATATACATCCACCAGCCCAACACTCAAACCTAATCCTAAAGTCCAAGGGGGCACACACCCCCACAAACCCTCGGCACATCCCACAGATCATGCCACACCCCCACAAACCCTAGGCACACCCCGACTAACCCTGGCCACTCCCCCACAAACCCGATTACCTTTGTCAGGAGGGGCAAGATCCAAGAAAGGCAAGTGTTGGACCTGGTTAATGAAGGCGTGGGCCAGATCAAAGTGGCAGGGTCGCGTGAAATTGAATCTCAAGTGAGGAGATCAAAAAGCACAAGAGGGCTGATTTGCCCACTGCCCGCATACTCTCAACCTAACCTAACAGTGACACGCTCTTCATTCTCCCGGTCGACAAAATGCCAAGAATAAAGCCCAGATGCCCAAACGGCGAGAGAGAACCAGAAAGTTAAACCCAAGCTGGGTCCACAGAAAACCAGTCACCACTAAACTCAGGTGCAGAGACACCGAATGCCCAGTAAACACTGTCAATTTAACCCATGCAATCCCAGGCATACAGATGCCAGGTAATGATGTTTAAAAACAACATTACCGTCATAGTTACATGCCTCTCATTATCCTGGTCCATGGGAAAACACAAGCCGAGCTTGATCAACTCCGGCTGGGTCATCTCGGGGAGGGTGTTTAATGATGAAAGACCCGAAACACCCCATGATCCGAGGATGCATTACTGATGATGTGTCCCAGTGCACACCCGGTCCATAGAACCAAGTGGTGTCGGACCATGATAATGAAAGGCATGGGCCAGATTCACCTGGCTTGACCACAGGGGCCTATGCGCCACAGCACCTCATACCTCACCACTCCAAACTCTGCAGCCTTACCTATCCCAGTCACACATATACATCCACCAGCCCAACACTCAAACCTAATCCTAAAGTCCAAGGGGGCACACACCCCCACAAACCCTCGGCACATCCCACAGATCATGCCACACCCCCACAAACCCTAGGCACACCCCGACTAACCCTGGCCACTCCCCCACAAACCCGATTACCTTTGTCAGGAGGGGCAAGATCCAAGAAAGGCAAGTGTTGGACCTGGTTAATGAAGGCGTGGGCCAGATCAAAGTGGCAGGGTCGCGTGAAATTGAATCTCAAGTGAGGAGATCAAAAAGCACAAGAGGGCTGATTTGCCCACTGCCCGCATACTCTCAACCTAACCTAACAGTGACACGCTCTTCATTCTCCCGGTCGACAAAATGCCAAGAATAAAGCCCAGATGCCCAAACGGCGAGAGAGAACCAGAAAGTTAAACCCAAGCTGGGTCCACAGAAAACCAGTCACCACTAAACTCAGGTGCAGAGACACCGAATGCCCAGTAAACACTGTCAATTTAACCCATGCAATCCCAGGCATACAGATGCCAGGTAATGATGTTTAAAAACAACATTACCGTCATAGTTACATGCCTCTCATTATCCTGGTCCATGGGAAAACACAAGCCGAGCTTGATCAACTCCGGCTGGGTCATCTCGGGGAGGGTGTTTAATGATGAAAGACCCGAAACACCCCATGATCCGAGGATGCATTACTGATGATGTGTCCCAGTGCACACCCGGTCCATAGAACCAAGTGGTGTCGGACCATGATAATGAAAGGCATGGGCCAGATTCACCTGGCTTGACCACAGGGGCCTATGCGCCACAGCACCTCATACCTCACCACTCCAAACTCTGCAGCCTTACCTATCCCAGTCACACATATACATCCACCAGCCCAACACTCAAACCTAATCCTAAAGTCCAAGGGGGCACACACCCCCACAAACCCTCGGCACATCCCACAGATCATGCCACACCCCCACAAACCCTAGGCACACCCCGACTAACCCTGGCCACTCCCCCACAAACCCGATTACCTTTGTCAGGAGGGGCAAGATCCAAGAAAGGCAAGTGTTGGACCTGGTTAATGAAGGCGTGGGCCAGATCAAAGTGGCAGGGTCGCGTGAAATTGAATCTCAAGTGAGGAGATCAAAAAGCACAAGAGGGCTGATTTGCCCACTGCCCGCATACTCTCAACCTAACCCTAACCCTAACCCTAACCCTAACCCTAACCCTAACCCTAACCCTAACCCTAATGTTTAATGATGAAAGACCCGAAACACCCCATGATCCGAGGATGCATTACTGATGATGTGTCCCAGTGCACACCCGGTCCATTGAACCAAGTGGTGTCGGACCACGATAATGAAAGGCATGGGCCAGATTCACCTGGCTTCACCACTAAGCCCCATAGAACCTCATACCTCACCACTCAAAACTCTGCAGCCTTACCTATCCCCGTCACACATATACATCCACCAGCCCAACACTCAAACCTAATCCTAAAGTCCAAGGGGGCACACACCCCCACAAACCCTCGGCACATCCCACAGATCATGCCACACCCCCACAAACCCTAGGCACACCCCGATTAACCCTGGCCACTCCCCCACAAACCCGATTACCTTTGTCAGGAGGGGCAAGATCCAAGAAAGGCAAGTGTTGGACCTGGTTAATGAAGGCGTGGGCCAGATCAAAGTGGCAGGGTCGCGTGAAATTGAATCTCAAATGAGGAGATCAAAAAGCACAAGAGGGCTGATTTGCCCACTGCCCGCATACTCTCAACCTAACCCTAACCCTAACCCAAATGCACCATAGCACCTCATACCTCACCACTCCAAACTCTGCAGCCTTACCTCTCCCAGTCACACATATGCATCCACCAGCCCAACACTCAAACCTAATCCTAAAGTCCAAGGGGGCACACACCCCCACAAACCCTCGGCACATCCCAGAGATCATGCCACACCCCCACAAACCCTAGGCACACCCCGACTAACCCTGGCCACACCCCCACAAACCCGAGTACCTTTGTTAGGAGGGGCAAGATCCAAGAAAGGCAAGTGTTGGACCTGGTTAATGAAGGCGTGGGCCAGATCAAAGTGGCAGGGTCGCGTGAAATTGAATCTCAAGTGAGGAGATCAAAAAGCACAAGAGGGCTGATTTGCCCACTGCCCGCATACTCTCAACCTAACCTAACAGTGACACGCTCTTCATTCTCCCGGTCGACAAAATGCCAAGAATAAAGCCCAGATGCCCAAACGGCGAGAGAGAACCAGAAAGTTAAACCCAAGCTGGGTCCACAGAAAACCAGTCACCACTAAACTCAGGTGCAGAGACACCGAATGCCCAGTAAACACTGTCAATTTAACCCATGCAATCCCAGGCATACAGATGCCAGGTAATGATGTTTAAAAACAACATTACCGTCATAGTTACATGCCTCTCATTATCCTGGTCCATGGGAAAACACAAGCCGAGCTTGATCAACTCCGGCTGGGTCATCTCGGGGAGGGTGTTTAATGATGAAAGACCCGAAACACCCCATGATCCGAGGATGCATTACTGATGATGTGTCCCAGTGCACACCCGGTCCATTGAACCAAGTGGTGTCGGACCACGATAATGAAAGGCATGGGCCAGATTCACCTGGCTTCACCACACGAGCCAAATGCACCATAGCACCTCATACCTCACCACTCCAAACTCTGCAGCCTTACCTCTCCCAGTCACACATATGCATCCACCAGCCCAACACTCAAACCTAATCCTAAAGTCCAAGGGGGCACACACCCCCACAAACCCTCGGCACATCCCAGAGATCATGCCACACCCCCACAAACCCTAGGCACACCCCGACTAACCCTGGCCACACCCCCACAAACCCGAGTACCTTTGTTAGGAGGGGCAAGATCCAAGAAAGGCAAGTGTTGGACCTGGTTAATGAAGGCGTGGGCCAGATCAAAGTGGCAGGGTCGCGTGAAATTGAATCTCAAGTGAGGAGATCAAAAAGCACAAGAGGGCTGATTTGCCCACTGCCCGCATACTCTCAACCTAACCTAACAGTGACACGCTCTTCATTCTCCCGGTCGACAAAATGCCAAGAATAAAGCCCAGATGCCCAAACGGCGAGAGAGAACCAGAAAGTTAAACCCAAGCTGGGTCCACAGAAAACCAGTCACCACTAAACTCAGGTGCAGAGACACCGAATGCCCAGTAAACACTGTCAATTTAACCCATGCAATCCCAGGCATACAGATGCCAGGTAATGATGTTTAAAAACAACATTACCGTCATAGTTACATGCCTCTCATTATCCTGGTCCATGGGAAAACACAAGCCGAGCTTGATCAACTCCGGCTGGGTCATCTCGGGGAGGGTGTTTAATGATGAAAGACCCGAAACACCCCATGATCCGAGGATGCATTACTGATGATGTGTCCCAGTGCACACCCGGTCCATTGAACCAAGTGGTGTCGGACCACGATAATGAAAGGCATGGGCCAGATTCACCTGGCTTCACCACACGAGCCAAATGCACCATAGCACCTCATACCTCACCACTCCAAACTCTGCAGCCTTACCTCTCCCAGTCACACATATGCATCCACCAGCCCAACACTCAAACCTAATCCTAAAGTCCAAGGGGGCACACACCCCCACAAACCCTCGGCACATCCCAGAGATCATGCCACACCCCCACAAACCCTAGGCACACCCCGACTAACCCTGGCCACACCCCCACAAACCCGAGTACCTTTGTTAGGAGGGGCAAGATCCAAGAAAGGCAAGTGTTGGACCTGGTTAATGAAGGCGTGGGCCAGATCAAAGTGGCAGGGTCGCGTGAAATTGAATCTCAAGTGAGGAGATCAAAAAGCACAAGAGGGCTGATTTGCCCACTGCCCGCATACTCTCAACCTAACCTAACAGTGACACGCTCTTCATTCTCCCGGTCGACAAAATGCCAAGAATAAAGCCCAGATGCCCAAACGGCGAGAGAGAACCAGAAAGTTAAACCCAAGCTGGGTCCACAGAAAACCAGTCACCACTAAACTCAGGTGCAGAGACACCGAATGCCCAGTAAACACTGTCAATTTAACCCATGCAATCCCAGGCATACAGATGCCAGGTAATGATGTTTAAAAACAACATTACCGTCATAGTTACATGCCTCTCATTATCCTGGTCCATGGGAAAACACAAGCCGAGCTTGATCAACTCCGGCTGGGTCATCTCGGGGAGGGTGTTTAATGATGAAAGACCCGAAACACCCCATGATCCGAGGATGCATTACTGATGATGTGTCCCAGTGCACACCCGGTCCATTGAACCAAGTGGTGTCGGACCACGATAATGAAAGGCATGGGCCAGATTCACCTGGCTTCACCACACGAGCCAAATGCACCATAGCACCTCATACCTCACCACTCCAAACTCTGCAGCCTTACCTCTCCCAGTCACACATATGCATCCACCAGCCCAACACTCAAACCTAATCCTAAAGTCCAAGGGGGCACACACCCCCACAAACCCTCGGCACATCCCAGAGATCATGCCACACCCCCACAAACCCTAGGCACACCCCGACTAACCCTGGCCACACCCCCACAAACCCGAGTACCTTTGTTAGGAGGGGCAAGATCCAAGAAAGGCAAGTGTTGGACCTGGTTAATGAAGGCGTGGGCCAGATCAAAGTGGCAGGGTCGCGTGAAATTGAATCTCAAGTGAGGAGATCAAAAAGCACAAGAGGGCTGATTTGCCCACTGCCCGCATACTCTCAACCTAACCTAACAGTGACACGCTCTTCATTCTCCCGGTCGACAAAATGCCAAGAATAAAGCCCAGATGCCCAAACGGCGAGAGAGAACCAGAAAGTTAAACCCAAGCTGGGTCCACAGAAAACCAGTCACCACTAAACTCAGGTGCAGAGACACCGAATGCCCAGTAAACACTGTCAATTTAACCCATGCAATCCCAGGCATACAGATGCCAGGTAATGATGTTTAAAAACAACATTACCGTCATAGTTACATGCCTCTCATTATCCTGGTCCATGGGAAAACACAAGCCGAGCTTGATCAACTCCGGCTGGGTCATCTCGGGGAGGGTGTTTAATGATGAAAGACCCGAAACACCCCATGATCCGAGGATGCATTACTGATGATGTGTCCCAGTGCACACCCGGTCCATTGAACCAAGTGGTGTCGGACCACGATAATGAAAGGCATGGGCCAGATTCACCTGGCTTCACCACACGAGCCAAATGCACCATAGCACCTCATACCTCACCACTCCAAACTCTGCAGCCTTACCTCTCCCAGTCACACATATGCATCCACCAGCCCAACACTCAAACCTAATCCTAAAGTCCAAGGGGGCACACACCCCCACAAACCCTCGGCACATCCCAGAGATCATGCCACACCCCCACAAACCCTAGGCACACCCCGACTAACCCTGGCCACTCCCCCACAAACCCGATTACCTTTGTCAGGAGGGGCAAGATCCAAGAAAGGCAAGTGTTGGACCTGGTTAATGAAGGCGTGGGCCAGATCAAAGTGGCAGGGTCGCGTGAAATTGAATCTCAAGTGAGGAGATCAAAAAGCACAAGAGGGCTGATTTGCCCACTGCCCGCATACTCTCAACCTAACCCTAACCCTAACCCTAACCCTAACCCTAACCCTAACCCTAACCCTAACCCTAACCCTAACCCTAACCCTAACCCTAATCCGAGGATGCATTACTGATGATGTGTCCCAGTGCACACCCGGTCCATTGAACCAAGTGGTGTCGGACCACGATAATGAAAGGCATGGGCCAGATTCACCTGGCTTCACCACTAAGCCCCATAGAACCTCATACCTCACCACTCAAAACTCTGCAGCCTTACCTATCCCAGTCACACATATACATCCACCAGCCCAACACTCAAACCTAATCCTAAAGTCCAAGGGGGCACACACCCCCACAAACCCTCGGCACATCCCAGAGATCATGCCACACCCCCACAAACCCTAGGCACACCCCGACTAACCCTGGCCACTCCCCCACAAACCCGATTACCTTTGTCAGGAGGGGCAAGATCCAAGAAAGGCAAGTGTTGGACCTGGTTAATGAAGGCGTGGGCCAGATCAAAGTGGCAGGGTCGCGTGAAATTGAATCTCAAGTGAGGAGATCAAAAAGCACAAGAGGGCTGATTTGCCCACTGCCCGCATACTCTCAACCTAACCCTAACCCTAACCCATTACTGATGATGTGTCCCAGTGCACACCCGGTCCATAGAACCAAGTGGTGTCGGACCATGATAATGAAAGGCATGGGCCAGATTCACCTGGCTTGACCACAGGGGCCTATGCGCCACAGCACCTCATACCTCACCACTCCAAACTCTGCAGCCTTACCTATCCCAGTCACACATATACATCCACCAGCCCAACACTCAAACCTAATCCTAAAGTCCAAGGGGGCACACACCCCCACAAACCCTCGGCACATCCCACAGATCATGCCACACCCCCACAAACCCTAGGCACACCCCGACTAACCCTGGCCACTCCCCCACAAACCCGATTACCTTTGTCAGGAGGGGCAAGATCCAAGAAAGGCAAGTGTTGGACCTGGTTAATGAAGGCGTGGGCCAGATCAAAGTGGCAGGGTCGCGTGAAATTGAATCTCAAGTGAGGAGATCAAAAAGCACAAGAGGGCTGATTTGCCCACTGCCCGCATACTCTCAACCTAACCTAACAGTGACACGCTCTTCATTCTCCCGGTCGACAAAATGCCAAGAATAAAGCCCAGATGCCCAAACGGCGAGAGAGAACCAGAAAGTTAAACCCAAGCTGGGTCCACAGAAAACCAGTCACCACTAAACTCAGGTGCAGAGACACCGAATGCCCAGTAAACACTGTCAATTTAACCCATGCAATCCCAGGCATACAGATGCCAGGTAATGATGTTTAAAAACAACATTACCGTCATAGTTACATGCCTCTCATTATCCTGGTCCATGGGAAAACACAAGCCGAGCTTGATCAACTCCGGCTGGGTCATCTCGGGGAGGGTGTTTAATGATGAAAGACCCGAAACACCCCATGATCCGAGGATGCATTACTGATGATGTGTCCCAGTGCACACCCGGTCCATAGAACCAAGTGGTGTCGGACCATGATAATGAAAGGCATGGGCCAGATTCACCTGGCTTGACCACAGGGGCCTATGCGCCACAGCACCTCATACCTCACCACTCCAAACTCTGCAGCCTTACCTCTCCCAGTCACACATATGCATCCACCAGCCCAACACTCAAACCTAATCCTAAAGTCCAAGGGGGCACACACCCCCACAAACCCTCGGCACATCCCAGAGATCATGCCACACCCCCACAAACCCTAGGCACACCCCGACTAACCCTGGCCACACCCCCACAAACCCGAGTACCTTTGTTAGGAGGGGCAAGATCCAAGAAAGGCAAGTGTTGGACCTGGTTAATGAAGGCGTGGGCCAGATCAAAGTGGCAGGGTCGCGTGAAATTGAATCTCAAGTGAGGAGATCAAAAAGCACAAGAGGGCTGATTTGCCCACTGCCCGCATACTCTCAACCTAACCTAACAGTGACACGCTCTTCATTCTCCCGGTCGACAAAATGCCAAGAATAAAGCCCAGATGCCCAAACGGCGAGAGAGAACCAGAAAGTTAAACCCAAGCTGGGTCCACAGAAAACCAGTCACCACTAAACTCAGGTGCAGAGACACCGAATGCCCAGTAAACACTGTCAATTTAACCCATGCAATCCCAGGCATACAGATGCCAGGTAATGATGTTTAAAAACAACATTACCGTCATAGTTACATGCCTCTCATTATCCTGGTCCATGGGAAAACACAAGCCGAGCTTGATCAACTCCGGCTGGGTCATCTCGGGGAGGGTGTTTAATGATGAAAGACCCGAAACACCCCATGATCCGAGGATGCATTACTGATGATGTGTCCCAGTGCACACCCGGTCCATAGAACCAAGTGGTGTCGGACCATGATAATGAAAGGCATGGGCCAGATTCACCTGGCTTGACCACAGGGGCCTATGCGCCACAGCACCTCATACCTCACCACTCCAAACTCTGCAGCCTTACCTATCCCAGTCACACATATACATCCACCAGCCCAACACGCAAACCTAATCCTAAAGTCCAAGGGGGCACACACCCCCACAAACCCTCGGCACATCCCACAGATCATGCCACACCCCCACAAACCCTAGGCACACCCCGACTAACCCTGGCCACTCCCCCACAAACCCGATTACCTTTGTCAGGAGGGGCAAGATCCAAGAAAGGCAAGTGTTGGACCTGGTTAATGAAGGCGTGGGCCAGATCAAAGTGGCAGGGTCGCGTGAAATTGAATCTCAAGTGAGGAGATCAAAAAGCACAAGAGGGCTGATTTGCCCACTGCCCGCATACTCTCAACCTAACCTAACAGTGACACGCTCTTCATTCTCCCGGTCGACAAAATGCCAAGAATAAAGCCCAGATGCCCAAACGGCGAGAGAGAACCAGAAAGTTAAACCCAAGCTGGGTCCACAGAAAACCAGTCACCACTAAACTCAGGTGCAGAGACACCGAATGCCCAGTAAACACTGTCAATTTAACCCATGCAATCCCAGGCATACAGATGCCAGGTAATGATGTTTAAAAACAACATTACCGTCATAGTTACATGCCTCTCATTATCCTGGTCCATGGGAAAACACAAGCCGAGCTTGATCAACTCCGGCTGGGTCATCTCGGGGAGGGTGTTTAATGATGAAAGACCCGAAACACCCCATGATCCGAGGATGCATTACTGATGATGTGTCCCAGTGCACACCCGGTCCATAGAACCAAGTGGTGTCGGACCATGATAATGAAAGGCATGGGCCAGATTCACCTGGCTTGACCACAGGGGCCTATGCGCCACAGCACCTCATACCTCACCACTCCAAACTCTGCAGCCTTACCTCTCCCAGTCACACATATGCATCCACCAGCCCAACACTCAAACCTAATCCTAAAGTCCAAGGGGGCACACACCCCCACAAACCCTCGGCACATCCCAGAGATCATGCCACACCCCCACAAACCCTAGGCACACCCCGACTAACCCTGGCCACTCCCCCACAAACCCGATTACCTTTGTCAGGAGGGGCAAGATCCAAGAAAGGCAAGTGTTGGACCTGGTTAATGAAGGCGTGGGCCAGATCAAAGTGGCAGGGTCGCGTGAAATTGAATCTCAAGTGAGGAGATCAAAAAGCACAAGAGGGCTGATTTGCCCACTGCCCGCATACTCTCAACCTAACCTAACAGTGACACGCTCTTCATTCTCCCGGTCGACAAAATGCCAAGAACAAAGCCCAGATGCCCAAACGGCAAGAGAGAACCAGAAAGTTAAACCCAAGCTGGGTCCACAGAAAACAAGTCACCACTAAACTCAGGTGCTGAGACACCGAATGCCCAGTAAACACTTTCAATTTAACCCATGCAATCCCAGGCATACAGATGCCGGGTAATGATGTTTAAAAACAACATTGCCCTCATAGTTACATGCCTCTCATTATCCTGGTCCATGGGAAAACACAAGCCGAGCTTGATCAACTCCGGCTGGGTCATCTCGGGGAGGGTGTTTAATGATGAAAGACCCGAAACACCCCATGATCCGAGGATGCATTACTGATGATGTGTCCCAGTGCACACCCGGTCCATTGAACCAAGTGGTGTCGGACCACGATAATGAAAGGCATGGGCCAGATTCACCTGGCTTCACCACACCAGCCTAAGCCCAATAGCACCTCATACCTCACCACTCAAAACTCTGCAGCCTTACCTATCCCAGTCACATATACATCCACCAGCCCAACACTCAAACCTAATCCTAAAGTCCAAGGGGGCACACACCCCCACAAACCCTCGGCACATCCCAGAGATCATGCCACACCCCCACAAACCCTAGGCACACCCCGACTAACCCTGGCCACACCCCCACAAACCCGATTACCTTTGTCAGGAGGGGCAAGATCCAAGAAAGGCAAGTGTTGGACCTGGTTAATGAAGGCGTGGGCCAGATCAAAGTGGCAGGGTCGCGTGAAATTGAATCTCAAGTGAGGAGATCAAAAAGCACAAGAGGGCTGATTTGCCCACTGCCCGCATACTCTCAACCTAACCCTAACCCTAACCCTAACCCTAACCCTAACCCTAACCCTAATGATGAAAGACCCGAAACACCCCATGATCCGAGGATGCATTACTGATGATGTGTCCCAGTGCACACCCGGTCCATTGAACCAAGTGGTGTCGGACCACGATAATGAAAGGCATGGGCCAGATTCACCTGGCTTCACCACACCAGCCTAAGCCCAATAGCACCTCATACCTCACCACTCAAAACTCTGCAGCCTTACCTATCCCAGTCACATATACATCCACCAGCCCAACACTCAAACCTAATCCTAAAGTCCAAGGGGGCACACACCCCCACAAACCCTCGGCACATCCCAGAGATCATGCCACACCCCCACAAACCCTAGGCACACCCCGACTAACCCTGGCCACTCCCCCACAAACCCGATTACCTTTGTCAGGAGGGGCAAGATCCAAGAAAGGCAAGTGTTGGACCTGGTTAATGAAGGCGTGGGCCAGATCAAAGTGGCAGGGTCGCGTGAAATTGAATCTCAAGTGAGGAGATCAAAAAGCACAAGAGGGCTGATTTGCCCACTGCCCGCATACTCTCAACCTAACCCTAACCCTAATCCGAGGATGCATTACTGATGATGTGTCCCAGTGCACACCCGGTCCATTGAACCAAGTGGTGTCGGACCACGATAATGAAAGGCATGGGCCAGATTCACCTGGCTTCACCACTAAGCCCCATAGAACCTCATACCTCACCACTCAAAACTCTGCAGCCTTACCTATCCCAGTCACACATATACATCCACCAGCCCAACACTCAAACCTAATCCTAAAGTCCAAGGGGGCACACACCCCCACAAACCCTCGGCACATCCCAGAGATCATGCCACACCCCCACAAACCCTAGGCACACCCCGACTAACCCTGGCCACTCCCCCACAAACCCGATTACCTTTGTCAGGAGGGGCAAGATCCAAGAAAGGCAAGTGTTGGACCTGGTTAATGAAGGCGTGGGCCAGATCAAAGTGGCAGGGTCGCGTGAAATTGAATCTCAAGTGAGGAGATCAAAAAGCACAAGAGGGCTGATTTGCCCACTGCCCGCATACTCTCAACCTAACCCTAACCCTAACCCATTACTGATGATGTGTCCCAGTGCACACCCGGTCCATAGAACCAAGTGGTGTCGGACCATGATAATGAAAGGCATGGGCCAGATTCACCTGGCTTGACCACAGGGGCCTATGCGCCACAGCACCTCATACCTCACCACTCCAAACTCTGCAGCCTTACCTATCCCAGTCACACATATACATCCACCAGCCCAACACTCAAACCTAATCCTAAAGTCCAAGGGGGCACACACCCCCACAAACCCTCGGCACATCCCACAGATCATGCCACACCCCCACAAACCCTAGGCACACCCCGACTAACCCTGGCCACTCCCCCACAAACCCGATTACCTTTGTCAGGAGGGGCAAGATCCAAGAAAGGCAAGTGTTGGACCTGGTTAATGAAGGCGTGGGCCAGATCAAAGTGGCAGGGTCGCGTGAAATTGAATCTCAAGTGAGGAGATCAAAAAGCACAAGAGGGCTGATTTGCCCACTGCCCGCATACTCTCAACCTAACCTAACAGTGACACGCTCTTCATTCTCCCGGTCGACAAAATGCCAAGAATAAAGCCCAGATGCCCAAACGGCGAGAGAGAACCAGAAAGTTAAACCCAAGCTGGGTCCACAGAAAACCAGTCACCACTAAACTCAGGTGCAGAGACACCGAATGCCCAGTAAACACTGTCAATTTAACCCATGCAATCCCAGGCATACAGATGCCAGGTAATGATGTTTAAAAACAACATTACCGTCATAGTTACATGCCTCTCATTATCCTGGTCCATGGGAAAACACAAGCCGAGCTTGATCAACTCCGGCTGGGTCATCTCGGGGAGGGTGTTTAATGATGAAAGACCCGAAACACCCCATGATCCGAGGATGCATTACTGATGATGTGTCCCAGTGCACACCCGGTCCATAGAACCAAGTGGTGTCGGACCATGATAATGAAAGGCATGGGCCAGATTCACCTGGCTTGACCACAGGGGCCTATGCGCCACAGCACCTCATACCTCACCACTCCAAACTCTGCAGCCTTACCTCTCCCAGTCACACATATGCATCCACCAGCCCAACACTCAAACCTAATCCTAAAGTCCAAGGGGGCACACACCCCCACAAACCCTCGGCACATCCCAGAGATCATGCCACACCCCCACAAACCCTAGGCACACCCCGACTAACCCTGGCCACACCCCCACAAACCCGAGTACCTTTGTTAGGAGGGGCAAGATCCAAGAAAGGCAAGTGTTGGACCTGGTTAATGAAGGCGTGGGCCAGATCAAAGTGGCAGGGTCGCGTGAAATTGAATCTCAAGTGAGGAGATCAAAAAGCACAAGAGGGCTGATTTGCCCACTGCCCGCATACTCTCAACCTAACCTAACAGTGACACGCTCTTCATTCTCCCGGTCGACAAAATGCCAAGAATAAAGCCCAGATGCCCAAACGGCGAGAGAGAACCAGAAAGTTAAACCCAAGCTGGGTCCACAGAAAACCAGTCACCACTAAACTCAGGTGCAGAGACACCGAATGCCCAGTAAACACTGTCAATTTAACCCATGCAATCCCAGGCATACAGATGCCAGGTAATGATGTTTAAAAACAACATTACCGTCATAGTTACATGCCTCTCATTATCCTGGTCCATGGGAAAACACAAGCCGAGCTTGATCAACTCCGGCTGGGTCATCTCGGGGAGGGTGTTTAATGATGAAAGACCCGAAACACCCCATGATCCGAGGATGCATTACTGATGATGTGTCCCAGTGCACACCCGGTCCATAGAACCAAGTGGTGTCGGACCATGATAATGAAAGGCATGGGCCAGATTCACCTGGCTTGACCACAGGGGCCTATGCGCCACAGCACCTCATACCTCACCACTCCAAACTCTGCAGCCTTACCTATCCCAGTCACACATATACATCCACCAGCCCAACACTCAAACCTAATCCTAAAGTCCAAGGGGGCACACACCCCCACAAACCCTCGGCACATCCCACAGATCATGCCACACCCCCACAAACCCTAGGCACACCCCGACTAACCCTGGCCACTCCCCCACAAACCCGATTACCTTTGTCAGGAGGGGCAAGATCCAAGAAAGGCAAGTGTTGGACCTGGTTAATGAAGGCGTGGGCCAGATCAAAGTGGCAGGGTCGCGGTGAAATTGAATCTCAAGTGAGGAGATCAAAAAGCACAAGAGGGCTGATTTGCCCACTGCCCGCATACTCTCAACCTAACCTAACAGTGACACGCTCTTCATTCTCCCGGTCGACAAAAATGCCAAGAATAAAGCCCAGATGCCACAAACGGCGAGAGAGAACCAGAAAGTTAAACCCAAGCTGGGTCCACAGAAAACCAGTCACCACTAAACTCAGGTGCAGAGACACCGAATTGCCCAGTAAACACTGTCAATTTAACCCATTGCAATCCCAGGCATACAGATGCCAGGTAATGATGTTTTAAAAACAACATTACCGTCATAGTTACATGCCTCTCATTATCCTGGTCCATGGGAAAACACAAGCCGAGCTTGATCAACTCCGGCTGGGTCATCTCGGGGAGGGTGGTTTAATGATGAAAGACCCGAAACACCCCATGATCCGAGGATGCATTACTGATGATGTGTCCCAGTGCACACCCGGTCCATAGAACCAAGTGGTGTCGGACCATGATAATGAAAGGCATGGGCCAGATTCACCTGGCTTGACCACAGGGGCCTATGCGCCACAGCACCTCATACCTCACCACTCCAAACTCTGCAGCCTTACCTCTCCCAGTCACACATATGCATCCACCAGCCCAACACTCAAACCTAATCCTAAAGTCCAAGGGGGCACACACCCCCACAAACCCTCGGCACATCCCAGAGATCATGCCACACACCCCCACAAACCCTAGGCACACCCCGACTAACCCTGGCCACACCCCCACAAACCCGAGTACCTTTGTTAGGAGGGGCAAGATCCAAGAAAGGCAAGTGTTGGACCTGGTTAATGAAGGCGTGGGCCAGATCAAAGTGGCAGGGTCGCGTGAAATTGAATCTCAAGTGAGGAGATCAAAAAGCACAAGAGGGCTGATTTGCCCACTGCCCGCATACTCTCAACCTAACCTAACAGTGACACGCTCTTCATTCTCCCGGTCGACAAAATGCCAAGAATAAAGCCCAGATGCCCAAACGGCGAGAGAGAACCAGAAAGTTAAACCCAAGCTGGGTCCACAGAAAACCAGTCACCACTAAACTCAGGTGCAGAGACACCGAATGCCCAGTAAACACTGTCAATTTAACCCATGCAATCCCAGGCATACAGATGCCAGGTAATGATGTTTAAAAACAACATTACCGTCATAGTTACATGCCTCTCATTATCCTGGTCCATGGGAAAACACAAGCCGAGCTTGATCAACTCCGGCTGGGTCATCTCGGGGAGGGTGTTTAATGATGAAAGACCCGAAACACCCCATGATCCGAGGATGCATTACTGATGATGTGTCCCAGTGCACACCCGGTCCATTGAACCAAGTGGTGTCGGACCACGATAATGAAAGGCATGGGCCAGATTCACCTGGCTTCACCACACGAGCCAAATGCACCATAGCACCTCATACCTCACCACTCCAAACTCTGCAGCCTTACCTCTCCCAGTCACACATATGCATCCACCAGCCCAACACTCAAACCTAATCCTAAAGTCCAAGGGGGCACACACCCCCACAAACCCTCGGCACATCCCAGAGATCATGCCACACCCCCACAAACCCTAGGCACACCCCGACTAACCCTGGCCACACCCCCACAAACCCGAGTACCTTTGTTAGGAGGGGCAAGATCCAAGAAAGGCAAGTGTTGGACCTGGTTAATGAAGGCGTGGGCCAGATCAAAGTGGCAGGGTCGCGTGAAATTGAATCTCAAGTGAGGAGATCAAAAAGCACAAGAGGGCTGATTTGCCCACTGCCCGCATACTCTCAACCTAACCCTAACCCTAACCCTAACCCTAACCCTAACCCTAACCCTAACCCTAACCCTAACCCTAACCCATTACTGATGATGTGTCCCAGTGCACACCCGGTCCATAGAACCAAGTGGTGTCGGACCATGATAATGAAAGGCATGGGCCAGATTCACCTGGCTTGACCACAGGGGCCTATGCGCCACAGCACCTCATACCTCACCACTCCAAACTCTGCAGCCTTACCTATCCCAGTCACACATATACATCCACCAGCCCAACACTCAAACCTAATCCTAAAGTCCAAGGGGGCACACACCCCCACAAACCCTCGGCACATCCCACAGATCATGCCACACCCCCACAAACCCTAGGCACACCCCGACTAACCCTGGCCACTCCCCCACAAACCCGATTACCTTTGTCAGGAGGGGCAAGATCCAAGAAAGGCAAGTGTTGGACCTGGTTAATGAAGGCGTGGGCCAGATCAAAGTGGCAGGGTCGCGTGAAATTGAATCTCAAGTGAGGAGATCAAAAAGCACAAGAGGGCTGATTTGCCCACTGCCCGCATACTCTCAACCTAACCTAACAGTGACACGCTCTTCATTCTCCCGGTCGACAAAATGCCAAGAATAAAGCCCAGATGCCCAAACGGCGAGAGAGAACCAGAAAGTTAAACCCAAGCTGGGTCCACAGAAAACCAGTCACCACTAAACTCAGGTGCAGAGACACCGAATGCCCAGTAAACACTGTCAATTTAACCCATGCAATCCCAGGCATACAGATGCCAGGTAATGATGTTTAAAAACAACATTACCGTCATAGTTACATGCCTCTCATTATCCTGGTCCATGGGAAAACACAAGCCGAGCTTGATCAACTCCGGCTGGGTCATCTCGGGGAGGGTGTTTAATGATGAAAGACCCGAAACACCCCATGATCCGAGGATGCATTACTGATGATGTGTCCCAGTGCACACCCGGTCCATAGAACCAAGTGGTGTCGGACCATGATAATGAAAGGCATGGGCCAGATTCACCTGGCTTGACCACAGGGGCCTATGCGCCACAGCACCTCATACCTCACCACTCCAAACTCTGCAGCCTTACCTATCCCAGTCACACATATACATCCACCAGCCCAACACTCAAACCTAATCCTAAAGTCCAAGGGGGCACACACCCCCACAAACCCTCGGCACATCCCACAGATCATGCCACACCCCCACAAACCCTAGGCACACCCCGACTAACCCTGGCCACTCCCCCACAAACCCGATTACCTTTGTCAGGAGGGGCAAGATCCAAGAAAGGCAAGTGTTGGACCTGGTTAATGAAGGCGTGGGCCAGATCAAAGTGGCAGGGTCGCGTGAAATTGAATCTCAAGTGAGGAGATCAAAAAGCACAAGAGGGCTGATTTGCCCACTGCCCGCATACTCTCAACCTAACCTAACAGTGACACGCTCTTCATTCTCCCGGTCGACAAAATGCCAAGAATAAAGCCCAGATGCCCAAACGGCGAGAGAGAACCAGAAAGTTAAACCCAAGCTGGGTCCACAGAAAACCAGTCACCACTAAACTCAGGTGCAGAGACACCGAATGCCCAGTAAACACTGTCAATTTAACCCATGCAATCCCAGGCATACAGATGCCAGGTAATGATGTTTAAAAACAACATTACCGTCATAGTTACATGCCTCTCATTATCCTGGTCCATGGGAAAACACAAGCCGAGCTTGATCAACTCCGGCTGGGTCATCTCGGGGAGGGTGTTTAATGATGAAAGACCCGAAACACCCCATGATCCGAGGATGCATTACTGATGATGTGTCCCAGTGCACACCCGGTCCATAGAACCAAGTGGTGTCGGACCATGATAATGAAAGGCATGGGCCAGATTCACCTGGCTTGACCACAGGGGCCTATGCGCCACAGCACCTCATACCTCACCACTCAAAACTCTGCAGCCTTACCTATCCCAGTCACATATACATCCACCAGCCCAACACTCAAACCTAATCCTAAAGTCCAAGGGGGCACACACCCCCACAAACCCTCGGCACATCCCAGAGATCATGCCACACCCCCACAAACCCTAGGCACACCCCGACTAACCCTGGCCACTCCCCCACAAACCCGATTACCTTTGTCAGGAGGGGCAAGATCCAAGAAAGGCAAGTGTTGGACCTGGTTAATGAAGGCGTGGGCCAGATCAAAGTGGCAGGGTCGCGTGAAATTGAATCTCAAGTGAGGAGATCAAAAAGCACAAGAGGGCTGATTTGCCCACTGCCCGCATACTCTCAACCTAACCTAACAGTGACACGCTCTTCATTCTCCCGGTCGACAAAATGCCAAGAATAAAGCCCAGATGCCCAAACGGCGAGAGAGAACCAGAAAGTTAAACCCAAGCTGGGTCCACAGAAAACCAGTCACCACTAAACTCAGGTGCAGAGACACCGAATGCCCAGTAAACACTGTCAATTTAACCCATGCAATCCCAGGCATACAGATGCCAGGTAATGATGTTTAAAAACAACATTACCATCATAGTTACATGTCTCTCATTATCCTGGTCCATGGGAAAACACAAGCCGAGCTTGATCAACTCCGGCTGGGTCATCTCGGGGAGGGTGTTTAATGATGAAAGACCCGAAACACCCCATGATCCGAGGATGCATTACTGATGATGTGTCCCAGTGCACACCCGGTCCATTGAACCAAGTGGTGTCGGACCACGATAATGAAAGGCATGGGCCAGATTCACCTGGCTTCACCACACCAGCCTAAGCCCAATAGCACCTCATACCTCACCACTCAAAACTCTGCAGCCTTACCTATCCCAGTCACATATACATCCACCAGCCCAACACTCAAACCTAATCCTAAAGTCCAAGGGGGCACACACCCCCACAAACCCTCGGCACATCCCAGAGATCATGCCACACCCCCACAAACCCTAGGCACACCCCGACTAACCCTGGCCACTCCCCCACAAACCCGATTACCTTTGTCAGGAGGGGCAAGATCCAAGAAAGGCAAGTGTTGGACCTGGTTAATGAAGGCGTGGGCCAGATCAAAGTGGCAGGGTCGCGTGAAATTGAATCTCAAGTGAGGAGATCAAAAAGCACAAGAGGGCTGATTTGCCCACTGCCCGCATACTCTCAACCTAACCTAACAGTGACACGCTCTTCATTCTCCCGGTCGACAAAATGCCAAGAATAAAGCCCAGATGCCCAAACGGCGAGAGAGAACCAGAAAGTTAAACCCAAGCTGGGTCCACAGAAAACCAGTCACCACTAAACTCAGGTGCAGAGACACCGAATGCCCAGTAAACACTGTCAATTTAACCCATGCAATCCCAGGCATACAGATGCCAGGTAATGATGTTTAAAAACAACATTACCATCATAGTTACATGTCTCTCATTATCCTGGTCCATGGGAAAACACAAGCCGAGCTTGATCAACTCCGGCTGGGTCATCTCGGGGAGGGTGTTTAATGATGAAAGACCCGAAACACCCCATGATCCGAGGATGCATTACTGATGATGTGTCCCAGTGCACACCCGGTCCATTGAACCAAGTGGTGTCGGACCACGATAATGAAAGGCATGGGCCAGATTCACCTGGCTTCACCACACCAGCCTAAGCCCAATAGCACCTCATACCTCACCACTCAAAACTCTGCAGCCTTACCTATCCCAGTCACATATACATCCACCAGCCCAACACTCAAACCTAATCCTAAAGTCCAAGGGGGCACACACCCCCACAAACCCTCGGCACATCCCAGAGATCATGCCACACCCCCACAAACCCTAGGCACACCCCGACTAACCCTGGCCACTCCCCCACAAACCCGATTACCTTTGTCAGGAGGGGCAAGATCCAAGAAAGGCAAGTGTTGGACCTGGTTAATGAAGGCGTGGGCCAGATCAAAGTGGCAGGGTCGCGTGAAATTGAATCTCAAGTGAGGAGATCAAAAAGCACAAGAGGGCTGATTTGCCCACTGCCCGCATACTCTCAACCTAACCTAACAGTGACACGCTCTTCATTCTCCCGGTCGACAAAATGCCAAGAATAAAGCCCAGATGCCCAAACGGCGAGAGAGAACCAGAAAGTTAAACCCAAGCTGGGTCCACAGAAAACCAGTCACCACTAAACTCAGGTGCAGAGACACCGAATGCCCAGTAAACACTGTCAATTTAACCCATGCAATCCCAGGCATACAGATGCCAGGTAATGATGTTTAAAAACAACATTACCATCATAGTTACATGTCTCTCATTATCCTGGTCCATGGGAAAACACAAGCCGAGCTTGATCAACTCCGGCTGGGTCATCTCGGGGAGGGTGTTTAATGATGAAAGACCCGAAACACCCCATGATCCGAGGATGCATTACTGATGATGTGTCCCAGTGCACACCCGGTCCATTGAACCAAGTGGTGTCGGACCACGATAATGAAAGGCATGGGCCAGATTCACCTGGCTTCACCACACCAGCCTAAGCCCAATAGCACCTCATACCTCACCACTCAAAACTCTGCAGCCTTACCTATCCCAGTCACATATACATCCACCAGCCCAACACTCAAACCTAATCCTAAAGTCCAAGGGGGCACACACCCCCACAAACCCTCGGCACATCCCAGAGATCATGCCACACCCCCACAAACCCTAGGCACACCCCGACTAACCCTGGCCACTCCCCCACAAACCCGATTACCTTTGTCAGGAGGGGCAAGATCCAAGAAAGGCAAGTGTTGGACCTGGTTAATGAAGGCGTGGGCCAGATCAAAGTGGCAGGGTCGCGTGAAATTGAATCTCAAGTGAGGAGATCAAAAAGCACAAGAGGGCTGATTTGCCCACTGCCCGCATACTCTCAACCTAACCTAACAGTGACACGCTCTTCATTCTCCCGGTCGACAAAATGCCAAGAATAAAGCCCAGATGCCCAAACGGCGAGAGAGAACCAGAAAGTTAAACCCAAGCTGGGTCCACAGAAAACCAGTCACCACTAAACTCAGGTGCAGAGACACCGAATGCCCAGTAAACACTGTCAATTTAACCCATGCAATCCCAGGCATACAGATGCCAGGTAATGATGTTTAAAAACAACATTACCATCATAGTTACATGTCTCTCATTATCCTGGTCCATGGGAAAACACAAGCCGAGCTTGATCAACTCCGGCTGGGTCATCTCGGGGAGGGTGTTTAATGATGAAAGACCCGAAACACCCCATGATCCGAGGATGCATTACTGATGATGTGTCCCAGTGCACACCCGGTCCATTGAACCAAGTGGTGTCGGACCACGATAATGAAAGGCATGGGCCAGATTCACCTGGCTTCACCACACCAGCCTAAGCCCAATAGCACCTCATACCTCACCACTCAAAACTCTGCAGCCTTACCTATCCCAGTCACATATACATCCACCAGCCCAACACTCAAACCTAATCCTAAAGTCCAAGGGGGCACACACCCCCACAAACCCTCGGCACATCCCAGAGATCATGCCACACCCCCACAAACCCTAGGCACACCCCGACTAACCCTGGCCACTCCCCCACAAACCCGATTACCTTTGTCAGGAGGGGCAAGATCCAAGAAAGGCAAGTGTTGGACCTGGTTAATGAAGGCGTGGGCCAGATCAAAGTGGCAGGGTCGCGTGAAATTGAATCTCAAGTGAGGAGATCAAAAAGCACAAGAGGGCTGATTTGCCCACTGCCCGCATACTCTCAACCTAACCTAACAGTGACACGCTCTTCATTCTCCCGGTCGACAAAATGCCAAGAATAAAGCCCAGATGCCCAAACGGCGAGAGAGAACCAGAAAGTTAAACCCAAGCTGGGTCCACAGAAAACCAGTCACCACTAAACTCAGGTGCAGAGACACCGAATGCCCAGTAAACACTGTCAATTTAACCCATGCAATCCCAGGCATACAGATGCCAGGTAATGATGTTTAAAAACAACATTACCATCATAGTTACATGTCTCTCATTATCCTGGTCCATGGGAAAACACAAGCCGAGCTTGATCAACTCCGGCTGGGTCATCTCGGGGAGGGTGTTTAATGATGAAAGACCCGAAACACCCCATGATCCGAGGATGCATTACTGATGATGTGTCCCAGTGCACACCCGGTCCATTGAACCAAGTGGTGTCGGACCACGATAATGAAAGGCATGGGCCAGATTCACCTGGCTTCACCACACCAGCCTAAGCCCAATAGCACCTCATACCTCACCACTCAAAACTCTGCAGCCTTACCTATCCCAGTCACATATACATCCACCAGCCCAACACTCAAACCTAATCCTAAAGTCCAAGGGGGCACACACCCCCACAAACCCTCGGCACATCCCAGAGATCATGCCACACCCCCACAAACCCTAGGCACACCCCGACTAACCCTGGCCACTCCCCCACAAACCCGATTACCTTTGTCAGGAGGGGCAAGATCCAAGAAAGGCAAGTGTTGGACCTGGTTAATGAAGGCGTGGGCCAGATCAAAGTGGCAGGGTCGCGTGAAATTGAATCTCAAGTGAGGAGATCAAAAAGCACAAGAGGGCTGATTTGCCCACTGCCCGCATACTCTCAACCTAACCTAACAGTGACACGCTCTTCATTCTCCCGGTCGACAAAATGCCAAGAATAAAGCCCAGATGCCCAAACGGCGAGAGAGAACCAGAAAGTTAAACCCAAGCTGGGTCCACAGAAAACCAGTCACCACTAAACTCAGGTGCAGAGACACCGAATGCCCAGTAAACACTGTCAATTTAACCCATGCAATCCCAGGCATACAGATGCCAGGTAATGATGTTTAAAAACAACATTACCATCATAGTTACATGTCTCTCATTATCCTGGTCCATGGGAAAACACAAGCCGAGCTTGATCAACTCCGGCTGGGTCATCTCGGGGAGGGTGTTTAATGATGAAAGACCCGAAACACCCCATGATCCGAGGATGCATTACTGATGATGTGTCCCAGTGCACACCCGGTCCATTGAACCAAGTGGTGTCGGACCACGATAATGAAAGGCATGGGCCAGATTCACCTGGCTTCACCACACCAGCCTAAGCCCAATAGCACCTCATACCTCACCACTCAAAACTCTGCAGCCTTACCTATCCCAGTCACATATACATCCACCAGCCCAACACTCAAACCTAATCCTAAAGTCCAAGGGGGCACACACCCCCACAAACCCTCGGCACATCCCAGAGATCATGCCACACCCCCACAAACCCTAGGCACACCCCGACTAACCCTGGCCACTCCCCCACAAACCCGATTACCTTTGTCAGGAGGGGCAAGATCCAAGAAAGGCAAGTGTTGGACCTGGTTAATGAAGGCGTGGGCCAGATCAAAGTGGCAGGGTCGCGTGAAATTGAATCTCAAGTGAGGAGATCAAAAAGCACAAGAGGGCTGATTTGCCCACTGCCCGCATACTCTCAACCTAACCTAACAGTGACACGCTCTTCATTCTCCCGGTCGACAAAATGCCAAGAATAAAGCCCAGATGCCCAAACGGCGAGAGAGAACCAGAAAGTTAAACCCAAGCTGGGTCCACAGAAAACCAGTCACCACTAAACTCAGGTGCAGAGACACCGAATGCCCAGTAAACACTGTCAATTTAACCCATGCAATCCCAGGCATACAGATGCCAGGTAATGATGTTTAAAAACAACATTACCATCATAGTTACATGTCTCTCATTATCCTGGTCCATGGGAAAACACAAGCCGAGCTTGATCAACTCCGGCTGGGTCATCTCGGGGAGGGTGTTTAATGATGAAAGACCCGAAACACCCCATGATCCGAGGATGCATTACTGATGATGTGTCCCAGTGCACACCCGGTCCATTGAACCAAGTGGTGTCGGACCACGATAATGAAAGGCATGGGCCAGATTCACCTGGCTTCACCACACCAGCCTAAGCCCAATAGCACCTCATACCTCACCACTCAAAACTCTGCAGCCTTACCTATCCCAGTCACATATACATCCACCAGCCCAACACTCAAACCTAATCCTAAAGTCCAAGGGGGCACACACCCCCACAAACCCTCGGCACATCCCAGAGATCATGCCACACCCCCACAAACCCTAGGCACACCCCGACTAACCCTGGCCACTCCCCCACAAACCCGATTACCTTTGTCAGGAGGGGCAAGATCCAAGAAAGGCAAGTGTTGGACCTGGTTAATGAAGGCGTGGGCCAGATCAAAGTGGCAGGGTCGCGTGAAATTGAATCTCAAGTGAGGAGATCAAAAAGCACAAGAGGGCTGATTTGCCCACTGCCCGCATACTCTCAACCTAACCTAACAGTGACACGCTCTTCATTCTCCCGGTCGACAAAATGCCAAGAATAAAGCCCAGATGCCCAAACGGCGAGAGAGAACCAGAAAGTTAAACCCAAGCTGGGTCCACAGAAAACCAGTCACCACTAAACTCAGGTGCAGAGACACCGAATGCCCAGTAAACACTGTCAATTTAACCCATGCAATCCCAGGCATACAGATGCCAGGTAATGATGTTTAAAAACAACATTACCATCATAGTTACATGTCTCTCATTATCCTGGTCCATGGGAAAACACAAGCCGAGCTTGATCAACTCCGGCTGGGTCATCTCGGGGAGGGTGTTTAATGATGAAAGACCCGAAACACCCCATGATCCGAGGATGCATTACTGATGATGTGTCCCAGTGCACACCCGGTCCATTGAACCAAGTGGTGTCGGACCACGATAATGAAAGGCATGGGCCAGATTCACCTGGCTTCACCACACCAGCCTAAGCCCAATAGCACCTCATACCTCACCACTCAAAACTCTGCAGCCTTACCTATCCCAGTCACATATACATCCACCAGCCCAACACTCAAACCTAATCCTAAAGTCCAAGGGGGCACACACCCCCACAAACCCTCGGCACATCCCAGAGATCATGCCACACCCCCACAAACCCTAGGCACACCCCGACTAACCCTGGCCACTCCCCCACAAACCCGATTACCTTTGTCAGGAGGGGCAAGATCCAAGAAAGGCAAGTGTTGGACCTGGTTAATGAAGGCGTGGGCCAGATCAAAGTGGCAGGGTCGCGTGAAATTGAATCTCAAGTGAGGAGATCAAAAAGCACAAGAGGGCTGATTTGCCCACTGCCCGCATACTCTCAACCTAACCCTAACCCTAACCCAAATGCACCATAGCACCTCATACCTCACCACTCCAAACTCTGCAGCCTTACCTCTCCCAGTCACACATATGCATCCACCAGCCCAACACTCAAACCTAATCCTAAAGTCCAAGGGGGCACACACCCCCACAAACCCTCGGCACATCCCAGAGATCATGCCACACCCCCACAAACCCTAGGCACACCCCGACTAACCCTGGCCACACCCCCACAAACCCGAGTACCTTTGTTAGGAGGGGCAAGATCCAAGAAAGGCAAGTGTTGGACCTGGTTAATGAAGGCGTGGGCCAGATCAAAGTGGCAGGGTCGCGTGAAATTGAATCTCAAGTGAGGAGATCAAAAAGCACAAGAGGGCTGATTTGCCCACTGCCCGCATACTCTCAACCTAACCTAACAGTGACACGCTCTTCATTCTCCCGGTCGACAAAATGCCAAGAATAAAGCCCAGATGCCCAAACGGCGAGAGAGAACCAGAAAGTTAAACCCAAGCTGGGTCCACAGAAAACCAGTCACCACTAAACTCAGGTGCAGAGACACCGAATGCCCAGTAAACACTGTCAATTTAACCCATGCAATCCCAGGCATACAGATGCCAGGTAATGATGTTTAAAAACAACATTACCGTCATAGTTACATGCCTCTCATTATCCTGGTCCATGGGAAAACACAAGCCGAGCTTGATCAACTCCGGCTGGGTCATCTCGGGGAGGGTGTTTAATGATGAAAGACCCGAAACACCCCATGATCCGAGGATGCATTACTGATGATGTGTCCCAGTGCACACCCGGTCCATTGAACCAAGTGGTGTCGGACCACGATAATGAAAGGCATGGGCCAGATTCACCTGGCTTCACCACACGAGCCAAATGCACCATAGCACCTCATACCTCACCACTCCAAACTCTGCAGCCTTACCTCTCCCAGTCACACATATGCATCCACCAGCCCAACACTCAAACCTAATCCTAAAGTCCAAGGGGGCACACACCCCCACAAACCCTCGGCACATCCCAGAGATCATGCCACACCCCCACAAACCCTAGGCACACCCCGACTAACCCTGGCCACACCCCCACAAACCCGAGTACCTTTGTTAGGAGGGGCAAGATCCAAGAAAGGCAAGTGTTGGACCTGGTTAATGAAGGCGTGGGCCAGATCAAAGTGGCAGGGTCGCGTGAAATTGAATCTCAAGTGAGGAGATCAAAAAGCACAAGAGGGCTGATTTGCCCACTGCCCGCATACTCTCAACCTAACCTAACAGTGACACGCTCTTCATTCTCCCGGTCGACAAAATGCCAAGAATAAAGCCCAGATGCCCAAACGGCGAGAGAGAACCAGAAAGTTAAACCCAAGCTGGGTCCACAGAAAACCAGTCACCACTAAACTCAGGTGCAGAGACACCGAATGCCCAGTAAACACTGTCAATTTAACCCATGCAATCCCAGGCATACAGATGCCAGGTAATGATGTTTAAAAACAACATTACCGTCATAGTTACATGCCTCTCATTATCCTGGTCCATGGGAAAACACAAGCCGAGCTTGATCAACTCCGGCTGGGTCATCTCGGGGAGGGTGTTTAATGATGAAAGACCCGAAACACCCCATGATCCGAGGATGCATTACTGATGATGTGTCCCAGTGCACACCCGGTCCATTGAACCAAGTGGTGTCGGACCACGATAATGAAAGGCATGGGCCAGATTCACCTGGCTTCACCACACGAGCCAAATGCACCATAGCACCTCATACCTCACCACTCCAAACTCTGCAGCCTTACCTCTCCCAGTCACACATATGCATCCACCAGCCCAACACTCAAACCTAATCCTAAAGTCCAAGGGGGCACACACCCCCACAAACCCTCGGCACATCCCAGAGATCATGCCACACCCCCACAAACCCTAGGCACACCCCGACTAACCCTGGCCACACCCCCACAAACCCGAGTACCTTTGTTAGGAGGGGCAAGATCCAAGAAAGGCAAGTGTTGGACCTGGTTAATGAAGGCGTGGGCCAGATCAAAGTGGCAGGGTCGCGTGAAATTGAATCTCAAGTGAGGAGATCAAAAAGCACAAGAGGGCTGATTTGCCCACTGCCCGCATACTCTCAACCTAACCTAACAGTGACACGCTCTTCATTCTCCCGGTCGACAAAATGCCAAGAATAAAGCCCAGATGCCCAAACGGCGAGAGAGAACCAGAAAGTTAAACCCAAGCTGGGTCCACAGAAAACCAGTCACCACTAAACTCAGGTGCAGAGACACCGAATGCCCAGTAAACACTGTCAATTTAACCCATGCAATCCCAGGCATACAGATGCCAGGTAATGATGTTTAAAAACAACATTACCGTCATAGTTACATGCCTCTCATTATCCTGGTCCATGGGAAAACACAAGCCGAGCTTGATCAACTCCGGCTGGGTCATCTCGGGGAGGGTGTTTAATGATGAAAGACCCGAAACACCCCATGATCCGAGGATGCATTACTGATGATGTGTCCCAGTGCACACCCGGTCCATTGAACCAAGTGGTGTCGGACCACGATAATGAAAGGCATGGGCCAGATTCACCTGGCTTCACCACACGAGCCAAATGCACCATAGCACCTCATACCTCACCACTCCAAACTCTGCAGCCTTACCTCTCCCAGTCACACATATGCATCCACCAGCCCAACACTCAAACCTAATCCTAAAGTCCAAGGGGGCACACACCCCCACAAACCCTCGGCACATCCCAGAGATCATGCCACACCCCCACAAACCCTAGGCACACCCCGACTAACCCTGGCCACACCCCCACAAACCCGAGTACCTTTGTTAGGAGGGGCAAGATCCAAGAAAGGCAAGTGTTGGACCTGGTTAATGAAGGCGTGGGCCAGATCAAAGTGGCAGGGTCGCGTGAAATTGAATCTCAAGTGAGGAGATCAAAAAGCACAAGAGGGCTGATTTGCCCACTGCCCGCATACTCTCAACCTAACCTAACAGTGACACGCTCTTCATTCTCCCGGTCGACAAAATGCCAAGAATAAAGCCCAGATGCCCAAACGGCGAGAGAGAACCAGAAAGTTAAACCCAAGCTGGGTCCACAGAAAACCAGTCACCACTAAACTCAGGTGCAGAGACACCGAATGCCCAGTAAACACTGTCAATTTAACCCATGCAATCCCAGGCATACAGATGCCAGGTAATGATGTTTAAAAACAACATTACCGTCATAGTTACATGCCTCTCATTATCCTGGTCCATGGGAAAACACAAGCCGAGCTTGATCAACTCCGGCTGGGTCATCTCGGGGAGGGTGTTTAATGATGAAAGACCCGAAACACCCCATGATCCGAGGATGCATTACTGATGATGTGTCCCAGTGCACACCCGGTCCATTGAACCAAGTGGTGTCGGACCACGATAATGAAAGGCATGGGCCAGATTCACCTGGCTTCACCACACGAGCCAAATGCACCATAGCACCTCATACCTCACCACTCCAAACTCTGCAGCCTTACCTCTCCCAGTCACACATATGCATCCACCAGCCCAACACTCAAACCTAATCCTAAAGTCCAAGGGGGCACACACCCCCACAAACCCTCGGCACATCCCAGAGATCATGCCACACCCCCACAAACCCTAGGCACACCCCGACTAACCCTGGCCACTCCCCCACAAACCCGATTACCTTTGTCAGGAGGGGCAAGATCCAAGAAAGGCAAGTGTTGGACCTGGTTAATGAAGGCGTGGGCCAGATCAAAGTGGCAGGGTCGCGTGAAATTGAATCTCAAGTGAGGAGATCAAAAAGCACAAGAGGGCTGATTTGCCCACTGCCCGCATACTCTCAACCTAACCCTAACCCTAACCCTAACCCTAACCCTAACCCTAACCCTAACCCTAACCCTAACCCTAACCCTAACCCTAATCCGAGGATGCATTACTGATGATGTGTCCCAGTGCACACCCGGTCCATTGAACCAAGTGGTGTCGGACCACGATAATGAAAGGCATGGGCCAGATTCACCTGGCTTCACCACTAAGCCCCATAGAACCTCATACCTCACCACTCAAAACTCTGCAGCCTTACCTATCCCAGTCACACATATACATCCACCAGCCCAACACTCAAACCTAATCCTAAAGTCCAAGGGGGCACACACCCCCACAAACCCTCGGCACATCCCAGAGATCATGCCACACCCCCACAAACCCTAGGCACACCCCGACTAACCCTGGCCACTCCCCCACAAACCCGATTACCTTTGTCAGGAGGGGCAAGATCCAAGAAAGGCAAGTGTTGGACCTGGTTAATGAAGGCGTGGGCCAGATCAAAGTGGCAGGGTCGCGTGAAATTGAATCTCAAGTGAGGAGATCAAAAAGCACAAGAGGGCTGATTTGCCCACTGCCCGCATACTCTCAACCTAACCTAACAGTGACACGCTCTTCATTCTCCCGGTCGACAAAATGCCAAGAACAAAGCCCAGATGCCCAAACGGCAAGAGAGAACCAGAAAGTTAAACCCAAGCTGGGTCCACCGAAAACAAGCCACCACTAAACTCAGGTGCAGAGACACCGAATGCCCAGTAAACACTGTCAATTTAACCCATGCATCCCCAGGCATACAGATGCCAGGTAATGATGTTTAAAAACGTCATTACCCTCATAGTTACATGCCTCTCATTATCCTGGTCCATGGGAAAACACAAGCCGAGCTTGATCAACTCCGGCTGGGTCATCTCGGGGAGGGTGTTTAATGATGAAAGACCCGAAACACCCCATGATCCGAGGATGCATTACTGATGATGTGTCCCAGTGCACACCCGGTCCATTGAACCAAGTGGTGTCGGACCACGATAATGAAAGGCATGGGCCAGATTCACCTGGCTTCACCACTAAGCCCCATAGAACCTCATACCTCACCACTCAAAACTCTGCAGCCTTACCTATCCCAGTCACACATATACATCCACCAGCCCAACACTCAAACCTAATCCTAAAGTCCAAGGGGGCACACACCCCCACAAACCCTCGGCACATCCCAGAGATCATGCCACACCCCCACAAACCCTAGGCACACCCCGACTAACCCTGGCCACTCCCCCACAAACCCGATTACCTTTGTCAGGAGGGGCAAGATCCAAGAAAGGCAAGTGTTGGACCTGGTTAATGAAGGCGTGGGCCAGATCAAAGTGGCAGGGTCGCGTGAAATTGAATCTCAAGTGAGGAGATCAAAAAGCACAAGAGGGCTGATTTGCCCACTGCCCGCATACTCTCAACCTAACCTAACAGTGACACGCTCTTCATTCTCCCGGTCGACAAAATGCCAAGAACAAAGCCCAGATGCCCAAACGGCAAGAGAGAACCAGAAAGTTAAACCCAAGCTGGGTCCACCGAAAACAAGCCACCACTAAACTCAGGTGCAGAGACACCGAATGCCCAGTAAACACTGTCAATTTAACCCATGCATCCCCAGGCATACAGATGCCAGGTAATGATGTTTAAAAACGTCATTACCCTCATAGTTACATGCCTCTCATTATCCTGGTCCATGGGAAAACACAAGCCGAGCTTGATCAACTCCGGCTGGGTCATCTCGGGGAGGGTGTTTAATGATGAAAGACCCGAAACACCCCATGATCCGAGGATGCATTACTGATGATGTGTCCCAGTGCACACCCGGTCCATTGAACCAAGTGGTGTCGGACCACGATAATGAAAGGCATGGGCCAGATTCACCTGGCTTCACCACTAAGCCCCATAGAACCTCATACCTCACCACTCAAAACTCTGCAGCCTTACCTATCCCAGTCACACATATACATCCACCAGCCCAACACTCAAACCTAATCCTAAAGTCCAAGGGGGCACACACCCCCACAAACCCTCGGCACATCCCAGAGATCATGCCACACCCCCACAAACCCTAGGCACACCCCGACTAACCCTGGCCACTCCCCCACAAACCCGATTACCTTTGTCAGGAGGGGCAAGATCCAAGAAAGGCAAGTGTTGGACCTGGTTAATGAAGGCGTGGGCCAGATCAAAGTGGCAGGGTCGCGTGAAATTGAATCTCAAGTGAGGAGATCAAAAAGCACAAGAGGGCTGATTTGCCCACTGCCCGCATACTCTCAACCTAACCCTAACCCTAACCCTAACCCTAACCCTAACCCAAATGCACCATAGCACCTCATACCTCACCACTCCAAACTCTGCAGCCTTACCTCTCCCAGTCACACATATGCATCCACCAGCCCAACACTCAAACCTAATCCTAAAGTCCAAGGGGGCACACACCCCCACAAACCCTCGGCACATCCCAGAGATCATGCCACACCCCCACAAACCCTAGGCACACCCCGACTAACCCTGGCCACTCCCCCACAAACCCGATTACCTTTGTCAGGAGGGGCAAGATCCAAGAAAGGCAAGTGTTGGACCTGGTTAATGAAGGCGTGGGCCAGATCAAAGTGGCAGGGTCGCGTGAAATTGAATCTCAAGTGAGGAGATCAAAAAGCACAAGAGGGCTGATTTGCCCACTGCCCGCATACTCTCAACCTAACCCTAACCCTAACCCTAACCCTAACCCTAACCCTAACCCTAACCCTAACCCTAACCCTAACCCTAACCCTAACCCTAATCCGAGGATGCATTACTGATGATGTGTCCCAGTGCACACCCGGTCCATTGAACCAAGTGGTGTCGGACCACGATAATGAAAGGCATGGGCCAGATTCACCTGGCTTCACCACACAAGGCCAGATTCACCTAGCTTCACCACACAAGCCTAAGCCCAATAGCACCTCATACCTCACCACTCAAAACTCTGCAGCCTTACCTATCCCAGTCACACATATACATCCACCAGCCCAACACTCAAACCTAATCCTAAAGTCCAAGGGGGCACACACCCCCACAAACCCTCGGCACATCCCAGAGATCATGCCACACCCCCACAAACCCTAGGCACACCCCGACTAACCCTGGCCACTCCCCCACAAACCCGATTACCTTTGTCAGGAGGGGCAAGATCCAAGAAAGGCAAGTGTTGGACCTGGTTAATGAAGGCGTGGGCCAGATCAAAGTGGCAGGGTCGCGTGAAATTGAATCTCAAGTGAGGAGATCAAAAAGCACAAGAGGGCTGATTTGCCCACTGCCCGCATACTCTCAACCTAACCTAACAGTGACACGCTCTTCATTCTCCCGGTCGACAAAATGCCAAGAACAAAGCCCAGATGCCCAAACGGCAAGAGAGAACCAGAAAGTTAAACCCAAGCTGGGTCCACAGAAAACAAGCCACCACTAAACTCAGGTGCAGAGACACCGAATGCCCAGTAAACACTGTCAATTTAACCCATGCATCCCCAGGCATACAGATGCCAGGTAATGATGTTTAAAAACGTCATTACCCTCATAGTTACATGCCTCTCATTATCCTGGTCCATGGGAAAACACAAGCCGAGCTTGATCAACTCCGGCTGGGTCATCTCGGGGAGGGTGTTTAATGATGAAAGACCCGAAACACCCCATGATCCGAGGATGCATTACTGATGATGTGTCCCAGTGCACACCCGGTCCATTGAACCAAGTGGTGTCGGACCATGATAATGAAAGGCATGGGCCAGATTCACCTAGCTTCACCACACAAGCCTAAGCCCAATAGCACCTCATACCTCACCACTCAAAACTCTGCAGCCTTACCTATCCCAGTCACACATATACATCCACCAGCCCAACACTCAAACCTAATCCTAAAGTCCAAGGGGGCACACACCCCCACAAACCCTCGGCACATCCCAGAGATCATGCCACACCCCCACAAACCCTAGGCACACCCCGACTAACCCTGGCCACTCCCCCACAAACCCGATTACCTTTGTCAGGAGGGGCAAGATCCAAGAAAGGCAAGTGTTGGACCTGGTTAATGAAGGCGTGGGCCAGATCAAAGTGGCAGGGTCGCGTGAAATTGAATCTCAAGTGAGGAGATCAAAAAGCACAAGAGGGCTGATTTGCCCACTGCCCGCATACTCTCAACCTAACCTAACAGTGACACGCTCTTCATTCTCCCGGTCGACAAAATGCCAAGAACAAAGCCCAGATGCCCAAACGGCAAGAGAGAACCAGAAAGTTAAACCCAAGCTGGGTCCACAGAAAACAAGCCACCACTAAACTCAGGTGCAGAGACACCGAATGCCCAGTAAACACTGTCAATTTAACCCATGCATCCCCAGGCATACAGATGCCAGGTAATGATGTTTAAAAACGTCATTACCCTCATAGTTACATGCCTCTCATTATCCTGGTCCATGGGAAAACACAAGCCGAGCTTGATCAACTCCGGCTGGGTCATCTCGGGGAGGGTGTTTAATGATGAAAGACCCGAAACACCCCATGATCCGAGGATGCATTACTGATGATGTGTCCCAGTGCACACCCGGTCCATTGAACCAAGTGGTGTCGGACCATGATAATGAAAGGCATGGGCCAGATTCACCTAGCTTCACCACACAAGCCTAAGCCCAATAGCACCTCATACCTCACCACTCAAAACTCTGCAGCCTTACCTATCCCAGTCACACATATACATCCACCAGCCCAACACTCAAACCTAATCCTAAAGTCCAAGGGGGCACACACCCCCACAAACCCTCGGCACATCCCAGAGATCATGCCACACCCCCACAAACCCTAGGCACACCCCGACTAACCCTGGCCACTCCCCCACAAACCCGATTACCTTTGTCAGGAGGGGCAAGATCCAAGAAAGGCAAGTGTTGGACCTGGTTAATGAAGGCGTGGGCCAGATCAAAGTGGCAGGGTCGCGTGAAATTGAATCTCAAGTGAGGAGATCAAAAAGCACAAGAGGGCTGATTTGCCCACTGCCCGCATACTCTCAACCTAACCTAACAGTGACACGCTCTTCATTCTCCCGGTCGACAAAATGCCAAGAACAAAGCCCAGATGCCCAAACGGCAAGAGAGAACCAGAAAGTTAAACCCAAGCTGGGTCCACAGAAAACAAGCCACCACTAAACTCAGGTGCAGAGACACCGAATGCCCAGTAAACACTGTCAATTTAACCCATGCATCCCCAGGCATACAGATGCCAGGTAATGATGTTTAAAAACGTCATTACCCTCATAGTTACATGCCTCTCATTATCCTGGTCCATGGGAAAACACAAGCCGAGCTTGATCAACTCCGGCTGGGTCATCTCGGGGAGGGTGTTTAATGATGAAAGACCCGAAACACCCCATGATCCGAGGATGCATTACTGATGATGTGTCCCAGTGCACACCCGGTCCATTGAACCAAGTGGTGTCGGACCATGATAATGAAAGGCATGGGCCAGATTCACCTAGCTTCACCACACAAGCCTAAGCCCAATAGCACCTCATACCTCACCACTCAAAACTCTGCAGCCTTACCTATCCCAGTCACACATATACATCCACCAGCCCAACACTCAAACCTAATCCTAAAGTCCAAGGGGGCACACACCCCCACAAACCCTCGGCACATCCCAGAGATCATGCCACACCCCCACAAACCCTAGGCACACCCCGACTAACCCTGGCCACTCCCCCACAAACCCGATTACCTTTGTCAGGAGGGGCAAGATCCAAGAAAGGCAAGTGTTGGACCTGGTTAATGAAGGCGTGGGCCAGATCAAAGTGGCAGGGTCGCGTGAAATTGAATCTCAAGTGAGGAGATCAAAAAGCACAAGAGGGCTGATTTGCCCACTGCCCGCATACTCTCAACCTAACCTAACAGTGACACGCTCTTCATTCTCCCGGTCGACAAAATGCCAAGAACAAAGCCCAGATGCCCAAACGGCAAGAGAGAACCAGAAAGTTAAACCCAAGCTGGGTCCACAGAAAACAAGCCACCACTAAACTCAGGTGCAGAGACACCGAATGCCCAGTAAACACTGTCAATTTAACCCATGCATCCCCAGGCATACAGATGCCAGGTAATGATGTTTAAAAACGTCATTACCCTCATAGTTACATGCCTCTCATTATCCTGGTCCATGGGAAAACACAAGCCGAGCTTGATCAACTCCGGCTGGGTCATCTCGGGGAGGGTGTTTAATGATGAAAGACCCGAAACACCCCATGATCCGAGGATGCATTACTGATGATGTGTCCCAGTGCACACCCGGTCCATTGAACCAAGTGGTGTCGGACCATGATAATGAAAGGCATGGGCCAGATTCACCTAGCTTCACCACACAAGCCTAAGCCCAATAGCACCTCATACCTCACCACTCAAAACTCTGCAGCCTTACCTATCCCAGTCACACATATACATCCACCAGCCCAACACTCAAACCTAATCCTAAAGTCCAAGGGGGCACACACCCCCACAAACCCTCGGCACATCCCAGAGATCATGCCACACCCCCACAAACCCTAGGCACACCCCGACTAACCCTGGCCACTCCCCCACAAACCCGATTACCTTTGTCAGGAGGGGCAAGATCCAAGAAAGGCAAGTGTTGGACCTGGTTAATGAAGGCGTGGGCCAGATCAAAGTGGCAGGGTCGCGTGAAATTGAATCTCAAGTGAGGAGATCAAAAAGCACAAGAGGGCTGATTTGCCCACTGCCCGCATACTCTCAACCTAACCTAACAGTGACACGCTCTTCATTCTCCCGGTCGACAAAATGCCAAGAACAAAGCCCAGATGCCCAAACGGCAAGAGAGAACCAGAAAGTTAAACCCAAGCTGGGTCCACAGAAAACAAGCCACCACTAAACTCAGGTGCAGAGACACCGAATGCCCAGTAAACACTGTCAATTTAACCCATGCATCCCCAGGCATACAGATGCCAGGTAATGATGTTTAAAAACGTCATTACCCTCATAGTTACATGCCTCTCATTATCCTGGTCCATGGGAAAACACAAGCCGAGCTTGATCAACTCCGGCTGGGTCATCTCGGGGAGGGTGTTTAATGATGAAAGACCCGAAACACCCCATGATCCGAGGATGCATTACTGATGATGTGTCCCAGTGCACACCCGGTCCATTGAACCAAGTGGTGTCGGACCATGATAATGAAAGGCATGGGCCAGATTCACCTAGCTTCACCACACAAGCCTAAGCCCAATAGCACCTCATACCTCACCACTCAAAACTCTGCAGCCTTACCTATCCCAGTCACACATATACATCCACCAGCCCAACACTCAAACCTAATCCTAAAGTCCAAGGGGGCACACACCCCCACAAACCCTCGGTACATCCCAGAGATCATGCCACACCCCCACAAACCCTAGGCACACCCCGACTAACCCTGGCCACTCCCCCACAAACCCGATTACCTTTGTCAGGAGGGGCAAGATCCAAGAAAGGCAAGTGTTGGACCTGGTTAATGAAGGCGTGGGCCAGATCAAAGTGGCAGGGTCGCGTGAAATTGAATCTCAAGTGAGGAGATCAAAAAGCACAAGAGGGCTGATTTGCCCACTGCCCGCATACTCTCAACCTAACCTAACAGTGACACGCTCTTCATTCTCCCGGTCGACAAAATGCCAAGAACAAAGCCCAGATGCCCAAACGGCAAGAGACAACCAGAAAGTTAAACCCAAGCTGGGTCCACAGAAAACAAGCCACCACTAAACTCAGGTGCAGAGACACCGAATGCCCAGTAAACACTGTCAATTTAACCCATGCATCCCCAGGCATACAGATGCCAGGTAATGATGTTTAAAAACAACATTACCCTCATAGTTACATGCCTCTCATTATCCTGGTCCATGGGAAAACACAAGCCGAGCTTGATCAACTCCGGCTGGGTCATCTCGGGGAGGGTGTTTAATGATGAAAGACCCGAAACACCCCATGATCCGAGGATGCATTACTGATGATGTGTTCCAGTGCACACCCGGTCCATTGAACCAAGTGGTGTCGGACCACGATAATGAAAGGCATGGGCCAGATTCACCTGGCTTCACCACATGAGCCTATGCGCCACAGCACCTCATATCTCACCACTCCAAACTCTGCAGCCTTACCTATCCCAGTCACACATATACATCCACCAGCCCAACACTCAAACCTAATCCTAAAGTCCAAGGGGGCACACACCCCCACAAACCCTCGGTACATCCCAGAGATCATGCCACACCCCCACAAACCCTAGGCACACCCCGACTAACCCTGGCCACTCCCCCACAAACCCGATTACCTTTGTCAGGAGGGGCAAGATCCAAGAAAGGCAAGTGTTGGACCTGGTTAATGAAGGCGTGGGCCAGATCAAAGTGGCAGGGTCGCGTGAAATTGAATCTCAAGTGAGGAGATCAAAAAGCACAAGAGGGCTGATTTGCCCACTGCCCGCATACTCTCAACCTAACCCTAACCCTAACCCTAACCCTAACCCTAACCCTAACCCTAACCCTAACCCTAACCCTAACCCTAACCCTAACCCTAACCCTAACCCTAACCCTAATCCGAGGATGCATTACTGATGATGTGTCCCAGTGCACACCCGGTCCATTGAACCAAGTGGTGTCGGACCACGATAATGAAAGGCATGGGCCAGATTCACCTGGCTTCACCACAGGGGCCTATGCGCCACAGCACCTCATACCTCACCACTCCAAACTCTGCAGCCTTACCTATCCCAGTCACATATACATCCACCAGCCCAACACTCAAACCTAATCCTAAAGTCCAAGGGGGCACACACCCCCACAAACCCTCGGCACATCCCAGAGATCATGCCACACCCCCACAAACTCTAGGCACACCCCGACTAACCCTGGCCACTCCCCCACAAACCCGATTACCTTTGTCAGGAGGGGCAAGATCCAAGAAAGGCAAGTGTTGGACCTGGTTAATGAAGGCGTGGGCCAGATCAAAGTGGCAGGGTCGCGTGAAATTGAATCTCAAGTGAGGAGATCAAAAAGCACAAGAGGGCTGATTTGCCCACTGCCCGCATACTCTCAACCTAACCCTAACCCTAACCCTAACCCTAACCCTAACCCTAACCCTAACCCTAACCCTAATGCGAGGCCAGATTCACCTAGCTTCACCACACAAGGCCAGATTCACCTAGCTTCACCACACAAGCCTAAGCCCAATAGCACCTCATACCTCACCACTCAAAACTCTGCAGCCTTACCTATCCCAGTCACACATATACATCCACCAGCCCAACACTCAAACCTAATCCTAAAGTCCAAGGGGGCACACACCCCCACAAACCCTCGGCACATCCCAGAGATCATGCCACACCCCCACAAACCCTAGGCACACCCCGACTAACCCTGGCCACTCCCCCACAAACCCGATTACCTTTGTCAGGAGGGGCAAGATCCAAGAAAGGCAAGTGTTGGACCTGGTTAATGAAGGCGTGGGCCAGATCAAAGTGGCAGGGTCGCGTGAAATTGAATCTCAAGTGAGGAGATCAAAAAGCACAAGAGGGCTGATTTGCCCACTGCCCGCATACTCTCAACCTAACCTAACAGTGACACGCTCTTCATTCTCCCGGTCGACAAAATGCCAAGAACAAAGCCCAGATGCCCAAACGGCAAGAGAGAACCAGAAAGTTAAACCCAAGCTGGGTCCACAGAAAACAAGCCACCACTAAACTCAGGTGCAGAGACACCGAATGCCCAGTAAACACTGTCAATTTAACCCATGCATCCCCAGGCATACAGATGCCAGGTAATGATGTTTAAAAACGTCATTACCCTCATAGTTACATGCCTCTCATTATCCTGGTCCATGGGAAAACACAAGCCGAGCTTGATCAACTCCGGCTGGGTCATCTCGGGGAGGGTGTTTAATGATGAAAGACCCGAAACACCCCATGATCCGAGGATGCATTACTGATGATGTGTCCCAGTGCACACCCGGTCCATTGAACCAAGTGGTGTCGGACCATGATAATGAAAGGCATGGGCCAGATTCACCTAGCTTCACCACACAAGCCTAAGCCCAATAGCACCTCATACCTCACCACTCAAAACTCTGCAGCCTTACCTATCCCAGTCACACATATACATCCACCAGCCCAACACTCAAACCTAATCCTAAAGTCCAAGGGGGCACACACCCCCACAAACCCTCGGCACATCCCAGAGATGATGCCACACCCCCACAAACCCTAGGCACACCCCGACTAACCCTGGCCACTCCCCCACAAACCCGATTACCTTTGTCAGGAGGGGCAAGATCCAAGAAAGGCAAGTGTTGGACCTGGTTAATGAAGGCGTGGGCCAGATCAAAGTGGCAGGGTCGCGTGAAATTGAATCTCAAGTGAGGAGATCAAAAAGCACAAGAGGGCTGATTTGCCCACTGCCCGCATACTCTCAACCTAACCTAACAGTGACACGCTCTTCATTCTCCCGGTCGACAAAATGCCAAGAACAAAGCCCAGATGCCCAAACGGCAAGAGAGAACCAGAAGGTTAAACCCAAGCTGTGTCCACAGAAAACAAGTCACCACTAAACTCAGGTGCAGAGACACCGAATGCCCAGTAAACACTGTCAATTTAACCCATGCAATCCCAGGCATACAGATGCCAGGTAATGTTGTTTAAAAACAACATTACCCTCATAGTTACATGCCTCTCATTTTCCTGGTCCATGGGAAAACACAAGCCGAGCTTGATCAACTCCGGCTGGGTCATCTCGGGGAGGGTGTTTAATGATGAAAGACCCGAAACACCCCATGATCCGAGGATGCATTACTGATGATGTGTTCCAGTGCACACCCGGTCCATTGAACCAAGTGGTGTCGGACCACGATAATGAAAGGCATGGGCCAGATTCACCTGGCTTGACCACATGAGCCTATGCGCCACAGCACCTCATACCTCACCACTCCAAACTCTGCAGCCTTACCTATCCCAGTCACACATATACATCCACCAGCCCAACACTCAAACCTAATCCTAAAGTCCAAGGGGGCACACACCCCCACAAACCCTCGGCACATCCCAGAGATGATGCCACACCCCCACAAACCCTAGGCACACCCCGACTAACCCTGGCCACTCCCCCACAAACCCGATTACCTTTGTCAGGAGGGGCAAGATCCAAGAAAGGCAAGTGTTGGACCTGGTTAATGAAGGCGTGGGCCAGATCAAAGTGGCAGGGTCGCGTGAAATTGAATCTCAAGTGAGGAGATCAAAAAGCACAAGAGGGCTGATTTGCCCACTGCCCGCATACTCTCAACCTAACCTAACAGTGACACGCTCTTCATTCTCCCGGTCGACAAAATGCCAAGAACAAAGCCCAGATGCCCAAACGGCAAGAGAGAACCAGAAGGTTAAACCCAAGCTGTGTCCACAGAAAACAAGTCACCACTAAACTCAGGTGCAGAGACACCGAATGCCCAGTAAACACTGTCAATTTAACCCATGCAATCCCAGGCATACAGATGCCAGGTAATGTTGTTTAAAAACAACATTACCCTCATAGTTACATGCCTCTCATTTTCCTGGTCCATGGGAAAACACAAGCCGAGCTTGATCAACTCCGGCTGGGTCATCTCGGGGAGGGTGTTTAATGATGAAAGACCCGAAACACCCCATGATCCGAGGATGCATTACTGATGATGTGTTCCAGTGCACACCCGGTCCATTGAACCAAGTGGTGTCGGACCACGATAATGAAAGGCATGGGCCAGATTCACCTGGCTTGACCACATGAGCCTATGCGCCACAGCACCTCATACCTCACCACTCCAAACTCTGCAGCCTTACCTATCCCAGTCACACATATACATCCACCAGCCCAACACTCAAACCTAATCCTAAAGTCCAAGGGGGCACACACCCCCACAAACCCTCGGCACATCCCAGAGATGATGCCACACCCCCACAAACCCTAGGCACACCCCGACTAACCCTGGCCACTCCCCCACAAACCCGATTACCTTTGTCAGGAGGGGCAAGATCCAAGAAAGGCAAGTGTTGGACCTGGTTAATGAAGGCGTGGGCCAGATCAAAGTGGCAGGGTCGCGTGAAATTGAATCTCAAGTGAGGAGATCAAAAAGCACAAGAGGGCTGATTTGCCCACTGCCCGCATACTCTCAACCTAACCTAACAGTGACACGCTCTTCATTCTCCCGGTCGACAAAATGCCAAGAACAAAGCCCAGATGCCCAAACGGCAACAGAGAACCAGAAGGTTAAACCCAAGCTGTGTCCACAGAAAACAAGTCACCACTAAACTCAGGTGCAGAGACACCGAATGCCCAGTAAACACTGTCAATTTAACCCATGCAATCCCAGGCATACAGATGCCAGGTAATGTTGTTTAAAAACAACATTACCCTCATAGTTACATGCCTCTCATTTTCCTGGTCCATGGGAAAACACAAGCCGAGCTTGATCAACTCCGGCTGGGTCATCTCGGGGAGGGTGTTTAATGATGAAAGACCCGAAACACCCCATGATCCGAGGATGCATTACTGATGATGTGTTCCAGTGCACACCCGGTCCATTGAACCAAGTGGTGTCGGACCACGATAATGAAAGGCATGGGCCAGATTCACCTGGCTTGACCACATGAGCCTATGCGCCACAGCACCTCATACCTCACCACTCCAAACTCTGCAGCCTTACCTATCCCAGTCACACATATACATCCACCAGCCCAACACTCAAACCTAATCCTAAAGTCCAAGGGGGCACACACCCCCACAAACCCTCGGCACATCCCAGAGATGATGCCACACCCCCACAAACCCTAGGCACACCCCGACTAACCCTGGCCACTCCCCCACAAACCCGATTACCTTTGTCAGGAGGGGCAAGATCCAAGAAAGGCAAGTGTTGGACCTGGTTAATGAAGGCGTGGGCCAGATCAAAGTGGCAGGGTCGCGTGAAATTGAATCTCAAGTGAGGAGATCAAAAAGCACAAGAGGGCTGATTTGCCCACTGCCCGCATACTCTCAACCTAACCTAACAGTGACACGCTCTTCATTCTCCCGGTCGACAAAATGCCAAGAACAAAGCCCAGATGCCCAAACGGCAAGAGAGAACCAGAAGGTTAAACCCAAGCTGTGTCCACAGAAAACAAGTCACCACTAAACTCAGGTGCAGAGACACCGAATGCCCAGTAAACACTGTCAATTTAACCCATGCAATCCCAGGCATACAGATGCCAGGTAATGTTGTTTAAAAACAACATTACCCTCATAGTTACATGCCTCTCATTTTCCTGGTCCATGGGAAAACACAAGCCGAGCTTGATCAACTCCGGCTGGGTCATCTCGGGGAGGGTGTTTAATGATGAAAGACCCGAAACACCCCATGATCCGAGGATGCATTACTGATGATGTGTTCCAGTGCACACCCGGTCCATTGAACCAAGTGGTGTCGGACCACGATAATGAAAGGCATGGGCCAGATTCACCTGGCTTGACCACATGAGCCTATGCGCCACAGCACCTCATACCTCACCACTCCAAACTCTGCAGCCTTACCTATCCCAGTCACACATATACATCCACCAGCCCAACACTCAAACCTAATCCTAAAGTCCAAGGGGGCACACACCCCCACAAACCCTCGGCACATCCCAGAGATGATGCCACACCCCCACAAACCCTAGGCACACCCCGACTAACCCTGGCCACTCCCCCACAAACCCGATTACCTTTGTCAGGAGGGGCAAGATCCAAGAAAGGCAAGTGTTGGACCTGGTTAATGAAGGCGTGGGCCAGATCAAAGTGGCAGGGTCGCGTGAAATTGAATCTCAAGTGAGGAGATCAAAAAGCACAAGAGGGCTGATTTGCCCACTGCCCGCATACTCTCAACCTAACCTAACAGTGACACGCTCTTCATTCTCCCGGTCGACAAAATGCCAAGAACAAAGCCCAGATGCCCAAACGGCAAGAGAGAACCAGAAGGTTAAACCCAAGCTGTGTCCACAGAAAACAAGTCACCACTAAACTCAGGTGCAGAGACACCGAATGCCCAGTAAACACTGTCAATTTAACCCATGCAATCCCAGGCATACAGATGCCAGGTAATGTTGTTTAAAAACAACATTACCCTCATAGTTACATGCCTCTCATTTTCCTGGTCCATGGGAAAACACAAGCCGAGCTTGATCAACTCCGGCTGGGTCATCTCGGGGAGGGTGTTTAATGATGAAAGACCCGAAACACCCCATGATCCGAGGATGCATTACTGATGATGTGTTCCAGTGCACACCCGGTCCATTGAACCAAGTGGTGTCGGACCACGATAATGAAAGGCATGGGCCAGATTCACCTGGCTTGACCACATGAGCCTATGCGCCACAGCACCTCATACCTCACCACTCCAAACTCTGCAGCCTTACCTATCCCAGTCACACATATACATCCACCAGCCCAACACTCAAACCTAATCCTAAAGTCCAAGGGGGCACACACCCCCACAAACCCTCGGCACATCCCAGAGATGATGCCACACCCCCACAAACCCTAGGCACACCCCGACTAACCCTGGCCACTCCCCCACAAACCCGATTACCTTTGTCAGGAGGGGCAAGATCCAAGAAAGGCAAGTGTTGGACCTGGTTAATGAAGGCGTGGGCCAGATCAAAGTGGCAGGGTCGCGTGAAATTGAATCTCAAGTGAGGAGATCAAAAAGCACAAGAGGGCTGATTTGCCCACTGCCCGCATACTCTCAACCTAACCTAACAGTGACACGCTCTTCATTCTCCCGGTCGACAAAATGCCAAGAACAAAGCCCAGATGCCCAAACGGCAAGAGAGAACCAGAAGGTTAAACCCAAGCTGTGTCCACAGAAAACAAGTCACCACTAAACTCAGGTGCAGAGACACCGAATGCCCAGTAAACACTGTCAATTTAACCCATGCAATCCCAGGCATACAGATGCCAGGTAATGTTGTTTAAAAACAACATTACCCTCATAGTTACATGCCTCTCATTTTCCTGGTCCATGGGAAAACACAAGCCGAGCTTGATCAACTCCGGCTGGGTCATCTCGGGGAGGGTGTTTAATGATGAAAGACCCGAAACACCCCATGATCCGAGGATGCATTACTGATGATGTGTTCCAGTGCACACCCGGTCCATTGAACCAAGTGGTGTCGGACCACGATAATGAAAGGCATGGGCCAGATTCACCTGGCTTGACCACATGAGCCTATGCGCCACAGCACCTCATACCTCACCACTCCAAACTCTGCAGCCTTACCTATCCCAGTCACACATATACATCCACCAGCCCAACACTCAAACCTAATCCTAAAGTCCAAGGGGGCACACACCCCCACAAACCCTCGGCACATCCCAGAGATGATGCCACACCCCCACAAACCCTAGGCACACCCCGACTAACCCTGGCCACTCCCCCACAAACCCGATTACCTTTGTCAGGAGGGGCAAGATCCAAGAAAGGCAAGTGTTGGACCTGGTTAATGAAGGCGTGGGCCAGATCAAAGTGGCAGGGTCGCGTGAAATTGAATCTCAAGTGAGGAGATCAAAAAGCACAAGAGGGCTGATTTGCCCACTGCCCGCATACTCTCAACCTAACCTAACAGTGACACGCTCTTCATTCTCCCGGTCGACAAAATGCCAAGAACAAAGCCCAGATGCCCAAACGGCAAGAGAGAACCAGAAGGTTAAACCCAAGCTGTGTCCACAGAAAACAAGTCACCACTAAACTCAGGTGCAGAGACACCGAATGCCCAGTAAACACTGTCAATTTAACCCATGCAATCCCAGGCATACAGATGCCAGGTAATGTTGTTTAAAAACAACATTACCCTCATAGTTACATGCCTCTCATTTTCCTGGTCCATGGGAAAACACAAGCCGAGCTTGATCAACTCCGGCTGGGTCATCTCGGGGAGGGTGTTTAATGATGAAAGACCCGAAACACCCCATGATCCGAGGATGCATTACTGATGATGTGTTCCAGTGCACACCCGGTCCATTGAACCAAGTGGTGTCGGACCACGATAATGAAAGGCATGGGCCAGATTCACCTGGCTTGACCACATGAGCCTATGCGCCACAGCACCTCATACCTCACCACTCCAAACTCTGCAGCCTTACCTATCCCAGTCACACATATACATCCACCAGCCCAACACTCAAACCTAATCCTAAAGTCCAAGGGGGCACACACCCCCACAAACCCTCGGCACATCCCAGAGATGATGCCACACCCCCACAAACCCTAGGCACACCCCGACTAACCCTGGCCACTCCCCCACAAACCCGATTACCTTTGTCAGGAGGGGCAAGATCCAAGAAAGGCAAGTGTTGGACCTGGTTAATGAAGGCGTGGGCCAGATCAAAGTGGCAGGGTCGCGTGAAATTGAATCTCAAGTGAGGAGATCAAAAAGCACAAGAGGGCTGATTTGCCCACTGCCCGCATACTCTCAACCTAACCTAACAGTGACACGCTCTTCATTCTCCCGGTCGACAAAATGCCAAGAACAAAGCCCAGATGCCCAAACGGCAAGAGAGAACCAGAAGGTTAAACCCAAGCTGTGTCCACAGAAAACAAGTCACCACTAAACTCAGGTGCAGAGACACCGAATGCCCAGTAAACACTGTCAATTTAACCCATGCAATCCCAGGCATACAGATGCCAGGTAATGTTGTTTAAAAACAACATTACCCTCATAGTTACATGCCTCTCATTTTCCTGGTCCATGGGAAAACACAAGCCGAGCTTGATCAACTCCGGCTGGGTCATCTCGGGGAGGGTGTTTAATGATGAAAGACCCGAAACACCCCATGATCCGAGGATGCATTACTGATGATGTGTTCCAGTGCACACCCGGTCCATTGAACCAAGTGGTGTCGGACCACGATAATGAAAGGCATGGGCCAGATTCACCTGGCTTGACCACATGAGCCTATGCGCCACAGCACCTCATACCTCACCACTCCAAACTCTGCAGCCTTACCTATCCCAGTCACACATATACATCCACCAGCCCAACACTCAAACCTAATCCTAAAGTCCAAGGGGGCACACACCCCCACAAACCCTCGGCACATCCCAGAGATGATGCCACACCCCCACAAACCCTAGGCACACCCCGACTAACCCTGGCCACTCCCCCACAAACCCGATTACCTTTGTCAGGAGGGGCAAGATCCAAGAAAGGCAAGTGTTGGACCTGGTTAATGAAGGCGTGGGCCAGATCAAAGTGGCAGGGTCGCGTGAAATTGAATCTCAAGTGAGGAGATCAAAAAGCACAAGAGGGCTGATTTGCCCACTGCCCGCATACTCTCAACCTAACCTAACAGTGACACGCTCTTCATTCTCCCGGTCGACAAAATGCCAAGAACAAAGCCCAGATGCCCAAACGGCAAGAGAGAACCAGAAGGTTAAACCCAAGCTGTGTCCACAGAAAACAAGTCACCACTAAACTCAGGTGCAGAGACACCGAATGCCCAGTAAACACTGTCAATTTAACCCATGCAATCCCAGGCATACAGATGCCAGGTAATGTTGTTTAAAAACAACATTACCCTCATAGTTACATGCCTCTCATTTTCCTGGTCCATGGGAAAACACAAGCCGAGCTTGATCAACTCCGGCTGGGTCATCTCGGGGAGGGTGTTTAATGATGAAAGACCCGAAACACCCCATGATCCGAGGATGCATTACTGATGATGTGTTCCAGTGCACACCCGGTCCATTGAACCAAGTGGTGTCGGACCACGATAATGAAAGGCATGGGCCAGATTCACCTGGCTTGACCACATGAGCCTATGCGCCACAGCACCTCATACCTCACCACTCCAAACTCTGCAGCCTTACCTATCCCAGTCACACATATACATCCACCAGCCCAACACTCAAACCTAATCCTAAAGTCCAAGGGGGCACACACCCCCACAAACCCTCGGCACATCCCAGAGATGATGCCACACCCCCACAAACCCTAGGCACACCCCGACTAACCCTGGCCACTCCCCCACAAACCCGATTACCTTTGTCAGGAGGGGCAAGATCCAAGAAAGGCAAGTGTTGGACCTGGTTAATGAAGGCGTGGGCCAGATCAAAGTGGCAGGGTCGCGTGAAATTGAATCTCAAGTGAGGAGATCAAAAAGCACAAGAGGGCTGATTTGCCCACTGCCCGCATACTCTCAACCTAACCTAACAGTGACACGCTCTTCATTCTCCCGGTCGACAAAATGCCAAGAACAAAGCCCAGATGCCCAAACGGCAAGAGAGAACCAGAAGGTTAAACCCAAGCTGTGTCCACAGAAAACAAGTCACCACTAAACTCAGGTGCAGAGACACCGAATGCCCAGTAAACACTGTCAATTTAACCCATGCAATCCCAGGCATACAGATGCCAGGTAATGTTGTTTAAAAACAACATTACCCTCATAGTTACATGCCTCTCATTTTCCTGGTCCATGGGAAAACACAAGCCGAGCTTGATCAACTCCGGCTGGGTCATCTCGGGGAGGGTGTTTAATGATGAAAGACCCGAAACACCCCATGATCCGAGGATGCATTACTGATGATGTGTTCCAGTGCACACCCGGTCCATTGAACCAAGTGGTGTCGGACCACGATAATGAAAGGCATGGGCCAGATTCACCTGGCTTGACCACATGAGCCTATGCGCCACAGCACCTCATACCTCACCACTCCAAACTCTGCAGCCTTACCTATCCCAGTCACACATATACATCCACCAGCCCAACACTCAAACCTAATCCTAAAGTCCAAGGGGGCACACACCCCACAAACCCTCGGCACATCCCAGAGATGATGCCACACCCCCACAAACCCTAGGCACACCCCGACTAACCCTGGCCACTCCCCCACAAACCCGATTACCTTTGTCAGGAGGGGCAAGATCCAAGAAAGGCAAGTGTTGGACCTGGTTAATGAAGGCGTGGGCCAGATCAAAGTGGCAGGGTCGCGTGAAATTGAATCTCAAGTGAGGAGATCAAAAAGCACAAGAGGGCTGATTTGCCCACTGCCCGCATACTCTCAACCTAACCTAACAGTGACACGCTCTTCATTCTCCCGGTCGACAAAATGCCAAGAACAAAGCCCAGATGCCCAAACGGCAAAGAGAACCAGAAGGTTAAACCCAAGCTGTGTCCACAGAAAACAAGTCACCACTAAACTCAGGTGCAGAGACACCGAATGCCCAGTAAACACTGTCAATTTAACCCATGCAATCCAGGCATACAGATGCCAGGTAATGTTGTTTAAAAACAACATTACCCTCATAGTTACATGCCTCTCATTTTCCTGGTCCATGGGAAAACACAAGCCGAGCTTGATCAACTCCGGCTGGGTCATCTCGGGGAGGGTGTTTAATGATGAAAGACCCGAAACACCCCATGATCCGAGGATGCATTACTGATGATGTGTTCCAGTGCACACCCGGTCCATTGAACCAAGTGGTGTCGGACCACGATAATGAAAGGCATGGGCCAGATTCACCTGGCTTGACCACATGAGCCTATGCGCCACAGCACCTCATACCTCACCACTCCAAACTCTGCAGCCTTACCTATCCCAGTCACACATATACATCCACCAGCCCAACACTCAAACCTAATCCTAAAGTCCAAGGGGGCACACACCCCCACAAACCCTCGGCACATCCCAGAGATGATGCCACACCCCCACAAACCCTAGCACACCCCGACTAACCCTGGCCACTCCCCCACAAACCCGATTACCTTTGTCAGGAGGGGCAAGATCCAAGAAAGGCAAGTGTTGGACCTGGTTAATGAAGGCGTGGGCCAGATCAAAGTGGCAGGGTCGCGTGAAATTGAATCTCAAGTGAGGAGATCAAAAAGCACAAGAGGGCTGATTTGCCCACTGCCCGCATACTCTCAACCTAACCTAACAGTGACACGCTCTTCATTCTCCCGGTCGACAAAATGCCAAGAACAAAGCCCAGATGCCCAAACGGCAAGCAGAGAACCAGAAGGTTAAACCCAAGCTGTGTCCACAGAAAACAAGTCACCACTAAACTCAGGTGCAGAGACACCGAATGCCCAGTAAACACTGTCAATTTAACCCATGCAATCCCAGGCATACAGATGCCAGGTAATGTTGTTTAAAAACAACATTACCCTCATAGTTACATGCCTCTCATTTTCCTGGTCCATGGGAAAACACAAGCCGAGCTTGATCAACTCCGGCTGGGTCATCTCGGGGAGGGTGTTTAATGATGAAAGACCCGAAACACCCCATGATCCGAGGATGCATTACTGATGATGTGTTCCAGTGCACACCCGGTCCATTGAACCAAGTGGTGTCGGACCACGATAATGAAAGGCATGGGCCAGATTCACCTGGCTTGACCACATGAGCCTATGCGCCACAGCACCTCATACCTCACCACTCCAAACTCTGCAGCCTTACCTATCCCAGTCACACATATACATCCACCAGCCCAACACTCAAACCTAATCCTAAAGTCCAAGGGGCACACACCCCCACAAACCCTCGGCACATCCCAGAGATGATGCCACACCCCCACAAACCCTAGGCACACCCCGACTAACCCTGGCCACTCCCCCACAAACCCGATTACCTTTGTCAGGAGGGGCAAGATCCAAGAAAGGCAAGTGTTGGACCTGGTTAATGAAGGCGTGGGCCAGATCAAAGTGGCAGGGTCGCGTGAAATTGAATCTCAAGTGAGGAGATCAAAAAGCACAAGAGGGCTGATTTGCCCACTGCCCGCATACTCTCAACCTAACCTAACAGTGACACGCTCTTCATTCTCCCGGTCGACAAAATGCCAAGAACAAAGCCCAGATGCCCAAAACGGCAAGAGAGAACCAGAAGGTTAAACCCAAGCTGTGTCCACAGAAAACAAGTCACCACTAAACTCAGGTGCAGAGACACCGAATGCCCAGTAAACACTGTCAATTTAACCCATGCAATCCCAGGCATACAGATGCAGGTAATGTTGTTTAAAAACAACATTACCCTCATAGTTACATGCCTCTCATTTTCCTGGTCCATGGGAAAACACAAGCCGAGCTTGATCAACTCCGGCTGGGTCATCTCGGGGAGGTGTTTAATGATGAAAGACCCGAAACACCCCATGATCCGAGGATGCATTACTGATGATGTGTTCCAGTGCACACCCGGTCCATTGAACCAAGTGGTGTCGGACCACGATAATGAAAGGCATGGGCCAGATTCACCTGGCTTGACCACATGAGCCTATGCGCCACAGCACCTCATACCTCACCACTCCAAACTCTGCAGCCTTACCTATCCCAGTCACACATATACATCCACCAGCCCAACACTCAAACCTAATCCTAAAGTCCAAGGGGGCACACACCCCCACAAACCCTCGGCACATCCCAGAGATGATGCCACACCCCCACAAACCCTAGGCACACCCCGACTAACCCTGGCCACTCCCCCACAAACCCGATTACCTTTGTCAGGAGGGGCAAGATCCAAGAAAGGCAAGTGTTGGACCTGGTTAATGAAGGCGTGGGCCAGATCAAAGTGGCAGGGTCGCGTGAAATTGAATCTCAAGTGAGGAGATCAAAAAGCACAAGAGGGCTGATTTGCCCACTGCCCGCATACTCTCAACCTAACCTAACAGTGACACGCTCTTCATTCTCCCGGTCGACAAAATGCCAAGAACAAAGCCCAGATGCCCAAACGGCAAGAGAGAACCAGAAGGTTAAACCCAAGCTGTGTCCACAGAAAACAAGTCACCACTAAACTCAGGTGCAGAGACACCGAATGCCCAGTAAACACTGTCAATTTAACCCATGCAATCCCAGGCATACAGATGCCAGGTAATGTTGTTTAAAAACAACATTACCCTCATAGTTACATGCCTCTCATTTTCCTGGTCCATGGGAAAACACAAGCCGAGCTTGATCAACTCCGGCTGGGTCATCTCGGGGAGGGTGTTTAATGATGAAAGACCCGAAACACCCCATGATCCGAGGATGCATTACTGTGATGTGTTCCAGTGCACACCCGGTCCATTGAACCAAGTGGTGTCGGACCACGATAATGAAAGGCATGGGCCAGATTCACCTGGCTTGACCACATGAGCCTATGCGCCACAGCACCTCATACCTCACCACTCCAAACTCTGCAGCCTTACCTATCCCAGTCACACATATACATCCACCAGCCCAACACTCAAACCTAATCCTAAAGTCCAAGGGGGCACACACCCCCACAAACCCTCGGCACATCCCAGAGATGATGCCACACCCCCACAAACCCTAGGCACACCCCGACTAACCCTGGCCACTCCCCCACAAACCCGATTACCTTTGTCAGGAGGGGCAAGATCCAAGAAAGGCAAGTGTTGGACCTGGTTAATGAAGGCGTGGGCCAGATCAAAGTGGCAGGGTCGCGTGAAATTGAATCTCAAGTGAGGAGATCAAAAAGCACAAGAGGGCTGATTTGCCCACTGCCCGCATACTCTCAACCTAACCTAACAGTGACACGCTCTTCATTCTCCCGGTCGACAAAATGCCAACAAAAAAGCC